>NC_089801.1:57386939-57651939 GCF_029633855.1 Hoplias malabaricus | reverse complement strand
ATACAGTTCAGGACCCCCACAGAGCAGGTGTGATGTGGTGGTGGATCATTCTCATTGCTGCAGTGACACTGACGTGGTGGTGTGAGTGTGTGTTGTGCTGGTGCGAGTGGATCAGACACAGCAGTTCTGCTGGAGTTTTTAAACCCCTCAGTGTCACTGCAGCACTGAGAATGATCCACCGCCCACATCACATCTGCTCTGTAGGGATCCTGAGCTTAAAAAAGCAGAGCCACAGGTGGACAACCGTCTACAAAGTGCTCCTGTGTGAACCTAACCCTAAGAGTAACACAACCTTAAATCCGTTGTTGCCTATTTATAACATTGGAATTACTTCAAATGATTACGAAGAAGACAAGTCCCACAATGTGAATGTTTAATCAGGATTCAGTCACTACGATATAATTTATTCCTGGCACACACACACACACACACACACACACACACACATTCAGTGCAGCATGTGGCCGGGTGTTACTATTTACTGAATCACACAAGTGTTTCATCATCAATACATAAGTCAGGCTGTTTTAAATTGGGACAAGGCTGCGTCTGGGGCATCTTTGTACATTCCTCTGTGTGTGGGTGTGTGTGGGTGTGTGGGGGAGTGTGTTGGGGGTTTAGGGGGATAATTGGCATTTTTTTAATCCAGATTCACATGATCCTTGCACTCAGAAATATCATGTAAATCTAAGGATTCGAGGTATGAATCACACCCAGAATCAACAGTGTGTGGGTGTGTGTGTGACAAGGGGGCAGTAGATGTGTAAAGAGCCGGGGGATCATCTGTTTTTTCACCCCCACAGCGACAGTTCGGTGTCTGTGGTGTGTTAGAGTGAGTCAGGGCACAGCCTTTAGAACCCACTACAGAAGTGCCCTGAGATCCCGAGGCAGTCTCAGGGACTGGAGAAGTCCAGCGGTGGTCTCTCTCTCACACTCACTGTGGGCAAAGAGTGACATCACTGTTTATTTACAGTAATCCAGGACAGAGGAGTGGAACCGGGTCACTTCCTGAACTTCAGGGACTTCTCTGTCCTTTACACACACTGTTTCACTTCAGTACACACACACACACACACACACACAGGGGTAAACACACATATCAGTGTTGGTGTAGAATGAGCTACTGAAGGGGGCGTGTCCAACATGTGGATGAATTGGTTACAGTGGATGAATGAGTGAATGATGAACACAGGATAAAGGTAATCTGGAGGGAGGAAGTGTGGTGGGAACAGTCCTGTGAGGTCAGGGGCTGGATGATATCACTTTCAATGAGTTTTAAAACTTCAGCAACAACATGAGTCATTAATGTGTGTGTGTGTGTGTGTGTGATGCCTTGAATGCTTTCTATTGGCCCTTGTTGTCCCTAACCACCTCTTTGTTTCGTATTTTCTCCTGATGCTCCTCATGTCCCTTATGCACCCAACGGGGACTGTCCCTCGTGATTCCTTTAGTCGCCTCATTGTCAGTAATGCCCCCCCAAGTCCCCTCCAAAGTGTTCTAAAGTCCTCCCAAATGTCCTCAGTGTTGTCTCTTGGCTCTAAACTCTCCAGTTACCTCCAGATGCCCCCCTGGTACTGGCTCATGTCTAATGCCCCTGGTTAAACATTAATGGCTACAGCATGTCCTCTTATAATTCCTACTGTCCCTCAAAACCATGGAGACGTCTGTTGTTCATCTGTCCATGACTAGATGCTTACTACTAATGTCCCCTGTCTCCAGTCGGCCCAGGGTCACGGAGATTCTGCTGTGGGACGGGTGTCTGCTGCAGCGTTACGCCACAGCAGAGAAGAGGAAGCAGACGGAGAAGGAGTGGGAGGAGGAGGTGGAGGACTGCGGAAAGTCTACAGGTTTTTTTTTTTTTCTTCGCTTCTCGCTCACTAACACTCTCGGTGACGTAGCTGGGGGCGGGGTCGAGGGAAACCCGTTAGTTCCTCCTTCTCTCGCTCTCTTGTTTTCCAGAGCCCCCTGGTTATATATAAACATGTGTCCAGCGGAGACAGAGGCAGAGACAGACACACACAGGACACACCAACATCACCATCCTCATCCTCATCCTCACCATGTCTACCAAGGACTTAGAGAGCGGGGAGAACGGTGCCGCGCGCTCCGGCTGCAGGCGCATGGACGCGTGCCTAATCTCGGCCGTGCTCGTGCTCTTTGCGCTTTTCATCGCGGCGCTCGCGGGCGCGCTGTTCTTCGCGCTCAAGCTCCAGAGCCAAATGAACAGCCTGCGCGAGCCAGACGGGGAATATAAGGTGAGCACGCGCTTGTTGATTTCTGGTTGTCAGTGTGTTACACCTTAAAAAAACAATAACAAAAGGCCCAGGTGCCATAGTGAAGCTCCTGTGACTTTTAAGGTGGACAGCAACTTTGGAGTTAGATAAGCTATTCAGCCAGATGTAGGGTATGGGTTCTAGTACCAGAGACAGGTTCTAGATAAGCACTTATAAAGACACCTAGTATGTTATCTTGTAATGAATGGTTCGATTGTTATCTGAGCAATGCCCCCTTAAAGTGGTGACCAAAGGGTTCTCTTGTCCTAGAGTCAGGTTCTAGATACTTTAAAGGGACATAGCACTCCTTACTGAGGATGATGGTGGTGTTATCTGGAAAGTGTACTCTTAAAAGCATCCCCTTGGATTAGTCAAAGGCTATGGTGGTCAGTCTAAAGCTGGTGACGCTTTACTCATAACACCTGCAATAACACCAGTTATGACATACACACACACACACACACTGTCCAGGCTTTCCTTTCAGGGTCAGTATCATTAAGCGTTATGTCATAACACCGGTCAGAACATTTGTCAGAATAAACCATTATAGATGTGTGTACAGGTTCAGGGCAGTTGTTATTACATAGTTATTTCGCAGGTGTTTGGGGCAGTTTTCTTGAACACTTGTGTACACATCATTATCCAGAGAAAAGGGTCTCATTACTTTGTTTTGAACAAGTTCAGCTATAGGAGAGCTCTTCCCTGGACAGTCATCAGTGCAGAGTTAGGAGGACTGCAAAGTATAAGAGCTCTTTCCACAGTGTGTGGGGTTGTTTGGTCCAGGGCTGTCATGAGGGGAACTCTTGTTTAGTGAGGGTCTGGGGAAAGTTGTAAACACAATGTCTGACGCTTTCCATTTTCTTTTCTCTGTGTTTTTTTCAGGCGGGGAGTTCCGCCTACCTGCGAGCCACCAACAGTAAGTTACCTCTCATTTCTGCTCTCACTTTTTTGTTTCCTTTCCTAAAGCCCTACGCAACTCTAGGGAACTTTCACTGGGGCCTTAGCTGCGTAGTCAATACCAGTTCCTTTTCTTCCGCCGCAGAGTCACTGCTTTTCAAACCCATGCAAGCAAAATATGTCTCCAAGACATTCCTTAAAACATTCTGTTGTGTCTATGGGTTTTCCAATTTGAAACCATATTTGAGAAATGAATCTGCAACTGGAAGTGCTCTGAAAGGACTTGGAAAAGGTCCTTCTTCTTTTAAAATTGAACAGACTCTCTTCCTTGCCTTGAAATGTTGCAGTTCTCAAGCTGTCGACCCAGTGAGTGATGGCAGAAAGGGTCATGAACACCCAGCATGTATTTATATTTACAGACTTTGAAGGTCCAGGCCTTTGGACACACACAAACACACACACTGGCACAGAGGCCAACACGGTTGTTAGTCAGGAACACAAGATATAACCGCAAACTATTCTCTGTAGCATTCTGCAACTGAGATATTGATCAACCCTCAGACATCCTCTTTGTTTCGCACTAAAAAGATATTCAGATGAAACCATGCGAAAGTCCCCCCGACCTGGCAGCAGCAAGTTTAACACATCCTCTCTCGAGAGTCTCAGATGTAATTGAGAGTAAGTGCTGGTAAGGTCCCTTAACCGAGATAACGATCAAAGCTTTAGACATCCGCTGATTTACGGACAACACAGGACGTTCGGAAGAAACCTTGTGAAAAAAAACCCACAGCTTGCAAGGGTTAAACACCCCCTCTCAGGTCTTTCAGACAATGCCGTAATGGAAATGCCGATCAGTATTCCAGCCTCCTAAAGACAAACCAAGACTACGTAGAACTAACAGCGATGACTAGCAAGGCTTCACCCTCCTCTCTCAAGTCTGTAAGTCCCATAACACACCGAGCACACCTTAAACGCCTTCTCTCTTTTCTCTCCCCAGGCGAGGTGAAAAGTGGCGTGATGGAGTGGGAATCGATTCAGTATGGCAAGGGGTCGACGGTGGGCTCCAAGTTTTCATACCACTCAGATCACCACTCGCTGAAAGTGAATAAGGCTGGCAGCTACTTCCTGTATGTCCAGCTCAATCTGACCTGCAACCATCAATGTGAGAGCGGCTCGCTGGATATCATCTTTGAGGACAACACCAAGAATCAGCTGCTCCAGTGCACCGTGGACCTGCCAAAGAACAACCAGCCTGTGGCGCACAAGTGCTGGGATGTGATCCCCCACCTGGTCAAAGGTAGCCGGCTCCTGGCTCGGATAAGTTCCCAGACTGACCTCAAGAACTGGGTCCTGGGACTCAACAGCTCTGGCTTCGGGATGTTCCTGGTGGACGGACTGGAGACAGAATAACAGTGGGACTGTGAGTAGGGAAGAACCTGTTGGAGGTGGTTGTTTAGGGAGTCACAGTGGTTCTAATAAGGGGTCCACAACTGCCGTTACGATTTCTGGGACACAACTGTTGAAAACAGTCATCAAGGAGACTGTGGTTCTATGAAGCACACCACCAGGGTGACTGCCACATGACTGCCACAAATAGAACCACATAGAACCCTCTTTGAGGGCTTGGAACAAACCGTATTGACTGAGAGTGTACTGTACCAAATATGGACTTTCTACTGTTAAACCTCAAGGGTCCTGACCCGTTGCACTTTGAACTCACTCAGGAAGGACTTTCAGGAAGCACTATTTTTATATTTTTATATTTTTATAACTATTTATATTCTATTTGTACAGATCTGTTTTTGTCATTGTGCTATTTATAGAGTTTGTAATTTATGTGTAAAGTAAATATATGTTATTTGTGTCAGAACCATATACTGCGAGACAGTGGAGAAGGTGTTTACTGTTAGACAGTAGCTGAGAAGTAGACGTCACTACAGGTTAGCCGTCTGAGTTTAGAGGTCAGCTTCCCCTTGGTTTTAGGGGAAAGTCAGGCCACCTATTGACACAAATCAAGTGCCTGGGAATTCACTGTAAAATATCATGTTATCTAAATGGGGCCACCTTAAATCTATATTATATCTCCAACTTTCTCCATCCCCAAGTTGCCCCTATTCTACACAGGGAGCTTTCAACTTCCAGTAATGTGGAATTCGTGGCTGTATTTGTTTCTAATAAGACCAGGTCTAGAGTGTATCCAGAGCCCTAGATCTGGTAGATCCTGAAATAGTCTTCTCTGAGACATGAGAAGACTACGTTTAAGGTGTGTTCATTCATAGCCCTTTTCACCCAAAAGAGCTCTGGTTCCTAACCTGGTTCTCTCAGGATCTGCAGAAGCTTGGTGTTCTCCAGTGAAACTTGCAGTTCTGATGGGAACCGAGGCTGTGGCCCTTCACTGAGCCACTGTCTGCTTTACAGAGTCCTGGAAGTTCCACTAATATTTTGAACCAGTTCCACTTTGGTTAAAAATGGCTCTTGGTCAGTGATGGGTGTTTTGCTGGTGTCAGTTTTCTGCTTGTTCATCACTGTGTGGTAAAGACTATGGTTTATTTAATGCTGAGAAACCCACCTCCTGGAGAGGCATGGCCATTCTCAGGCACCGTACCAGACCAGAATGTATCTCAAACATGAAGACAATAAAATGACTTTTATATCGAAGACTTGTACATGTGTGTATATGTGTGAATAGGTGTTTATGAATGTGTGTGTGTGTGTGTGTGTGTTTGTGTCTGTGTGTGTGTATATGTGTGTGTTTTTGTGTATATGTGTGTGTGTGTGTGAGATATATACATTTATATATGTGTGTGTGTGTGATATATACGTGTATGTGTGTGTAGATATAGATGTGTATGTGTGTGTAGATATAGATGTGTATGTGTGTGATATACATTTACATGTGTGTGTGTGTGTGTATGTGTGTAGATATAGATGTGTGTGTGTGTATGTGATTGCCTCATGTTCAGATATTCATCATATGACTCAGATGTAATCACTTCTCAGAGAAGGTTCAGATTACGTCACAGTCCCTGAGGCTCTGTCCTCCTCTTTGTCTTTCTGATGATTCTGATGATGATGGGGTGAAGTTTATTTTCCAGTTTGGCTAAAAATAAAACCAGAAATTCTGAAAAATTGTAACCATATTTTGCTGAAAGCCATTTTCCTGGGGAATGAGCACAGACTGTAAATGAGCACAGAAGTGGGTGATGGGGCAGATCTCGGGTCAGTCGATAACTGGAACATGAAAAGAACTGATCAGGGATCAGCTTTCACCCCACCTTCAGTCTTCACAGAAACGTCGTGAGTGATGGAAACAGTGGGTCACTGCTCACCGTGCCCAGAGCCTAGTGTTGGGAAGAAGGACCTGACCAATTTATAAAGCTTGTATATACACAGCATCTGTCCTTCACACTGTGGGAAAGGTTCCTGATGAATGGACCAATAGAAACACTGAATAGAAATTACTCTGAACTAAAATCTGTGTACATTCACTTTCATTGAATTTAAGAAGGAGTTTTTCCCTTCTCCTGTAGAGATAAAAAACCCACCCTGTTCTCAGCAGTGCGTTGTGTTCTCTGCACTGCATCCTTATAAATAAGGTGGTAACTTTCTATAAAACGGTCATAAACTGTGCAGAGACATTTACTGTAAGTGTCTACAACTTCATTTTCTGCTTGGTATGACTCAAACCATATGAATTTCTGGGACACAGTACTGTTAAGTACTATTAACCAGTAGGCATTAAATGTTTGAACTAACAATTGAGTGTTATGTAAACTTATTATTAATCCATTCATTAATTCATTTAAGTCACTCCAGATGTGAGGCTCGAACCCACGACCCCAGGGCTCTGGAGCTGTGTGACAGTGAGGCTACCTATGGCACCACGGCCCCTCCCACTGGAATGAACATATGAACCTGTCCACATGACATCCACTAAATACTGTTTTGACTTCAAACCACACACAGGACTCGGATAAATCACAACTTCACAGTTTCATAAACCCAAAAAGAGGAAACGGTTAAAGATGACTGAAGTGTTAAAGTGAGTGCAATGGATTTTCAATGTGTTTTCATGTAGAATCACGTCAGTCCAGTTCATTACTGTGAACATCAGGGTTTGGTGTGTGGGATGAGTTGGAGTGGCGTTTGCGATCAGGGACTAATCACTGAAATCAGCCCCTGACCTCACCAACAATGTTCCAGCGTTTAAAGGTTTACGTCCAAGTGCTTTTCTTTCCAATTGTTATGGACGCCAGAGTCTTTTCCATATCGTTAGCAGTGGTTCATAATGAAACAGGTGGTGAATGGACAGAGTCAGAGAGAGAGTGAGACAAAGAGTGAGAAGGAGAGAGAGAGAGATGTTTCCGTGAGAGCAAGGAAACAATGTTCTACCACGTCACTTACTGACAGCTTAGTGGTTAACACATATATAAACGCGCACACACACACACACACACACACACACACACACACACACACAACAGCACAAACAAACATTCTATTTCATGCACACACACACACACACACACACACACACACTCAGGCTGGCCCACACATAAACAAACACACCCGTGTAAGACATCGCAGAGGGGCTACCTTATGTGCACCCAAACTTTCGAATGCACATGGGGTCACTTTAAAGTTTGTTTGATGCCGTTATTAAACTGACGTGGACGTAAGCCAACTCTGAAACTGCCACCCTTTATTAATGTATTACATGCATATTACATAGTAGTAATAGGATAGTAAGCTTAACAAAGCAGTAATACACCCAGGGTTCAAGGGGAACACAGAGTCTAGGTCACCGTGATTCTCTGACTCAACCCAGGAGCGCAACATCTGCAGCATTTGCAATACCACGCGAGTGTAGGCGTGGTAGTGCCCTGTATACCTCTCCTCTTTCTGTTCTTCTTTCCAGTTCTCTCGCTCTTTCTTTCTCTTTTTCCCTCTGTTCCATCTCCTGTAAAATGCAGAAAAATGCAGGCAACACTGTAGAAACTGCCACTTGCTTACTACAAAAACAAGTCTGAGGACCATGGTTATGCCCCTGCACCACACGCTGAGCTGAAAGAAGTGCTGGCATCGTCAGAGAGAAAAATTATGGGGAGTTGTAGAGTCCTGTGATGCAAATGGAGGCATATTCCAGTGAGGGGAATGTTGCCAGGAGGTGGCGCTATGGGGTTGGTGGTGGTTGTGTTGGTGGTGGGGGGGGGGGGGGGGGTATTAAACTGTCCCCCTGAGGCTCTCCTCCACACCCACACACTCCACAACCAGGTAATAAATTGTGTATTTCTCACTGTTATGTTGGGCATCGCCATTAGTTTTTGACCATGTAATAACACAGATATATTACAATAACTACAATGTAGTAACGTGTAATGATAAGAGGAAACCATGCAGCTGACATAAGTGTGGGTTGTAGATGTAGCACTACTCTACTCCATCTGTAACAGTGAAAGCAACATACTTAAATGGTGGCTGTGTGTGTTTTCGATGTGTAATTACACAGTAGTTAGACACATTTCATAAACACCCAGATGCCTAAATTTTAATGTGATATATTTGCAGTTAAATGTTGCAGTTTTTTAAATAAATACATTTTATAAATGATCAAATTCCAAACAATAGACTCACGTAACAAAAAGTATAGTTTATAAACAACAGCAAGTGTTAAAGCCAGTGCTCCAGCTCCTGGAGACCAACAATGAACATTAAAGACAGATGTAACAGTAACCTCACACACTCTTCCAACTTCTGCCGTTTTCCAGACATTCAGTCCATGTGTTTATTCCGCCTCTGTCCCTCCATGTTCCCCTGAGAGCTCCTGGGAATCCTCTGCTCCAAGCCAGAGTAGTAGAAGACGTAGATTCGAAGCCAAGAGGCCAGTCCAGACACCAGGAATTCCTCTGGAGTGGACCTAGACTGAACTGTAGACACAGCGTAGATATCTTTTATAGCTGACACTTCAAACTTCTGCTCAGGCTCCTCCCTTTCACCTCTGCCAGATCTTTTCCTGCAGGTGCACAAGATTTGCACAAGGTTTCCAAAATCTTCTCACTTTCAGAAGGCCTTCGCTGCTTGCATTAAAACTCTTCCTAACATTTTTGGACACTGGACCCCAAAGGGGGCTCTAATCTTTTTAATTCTGTGTTTATTTCAGCAGTTTTTAATATATTTCTGCACAGTTTTCCAAACGTTCTTTTGTGCCTAGAGAGAGAGAGTGTAATGTAATGCCCGTGTAATGTAATGTAACACCATTCAGCAGGGTCTCAATACTCTGAAGCTGTTGGGAAACCCAGCCCAGAGTTGACTCTGATTGTCAGTTTACTCCAGAGCACTCAATGCCAAGTCCAGGACCTGCCTTTGACTCCTGGCTAAGGTTTGTTTTACTTTGAAGAAACAGACTTTTAGATCAAAAGCAAGACTGGTCAAAGCTGTGGCTACACGTACAGACAAAACCTCTCACTTCCAGAGATTGGAACAACTTCCAAATCCTGAAGATTCTGAGCATTAATGTTTTTGGGAAAGTGTCAAATTGCTGAAAACCAAAGCATATGTGGACAGCAGATTTATCTAGACCACATCTAACCCACATCTTTCGGTTTCATCTGGCCCATTGATATGAACCTGACCACATTCACTTCACATTTTACACATCGCACTTGGAAAGGCATAATATCCTGAAAAAGCAGCAGCTCAGGGGTGGTAACCAACACCTTGGCTATAGTGCTATAAGGCCCAGATGTGGTGAGGGACATGAATTGGCCCTGGTCTGTTGTAAACATATGGGCTCCCTGAGGCTCATAGAGGCCACTCTGTGATCACCTGCAGTTTGCCAAAGCCCACAGAGGACCCGTGCTGCCAGAGGTGGCTTACATCTGGGAAAAGCAGTAATGGGGATAAACATCTGTACAATGACGCTTGCAGTTTTCAGAGCTCAGCAGGGTTTGACGAAAAGTTCAGCTGGTACCTTCCCACACAGACCAGAGAAATGATTAGTGGATTTTAACCTCCAAAGAGAAACACACACATCACTACTGCCCCCTGTTGGAGACTTTGCAGAACAACTGTGCACCTGCTTCATACACACTGCACTACAGCCTCCACCTACTCAGCAGTGCTTGCCTTTTAAGTGCTTTATAGTCCTCTTGCTGACACTTGGCATTGTGCCCTTTGCTGACTGCAGGTTTTACAGGATGCGTGTGTGTGTGTGTGTGTGTGTGCATGACTGATTCATGCATATGAAAATGTGTTTGTGTGTTTGTTGTTGTGCTTTTTCTTAGCAACGTGGGAGACAGGCCTCGTTGAGACAGGGAAACGAAAAACGAGGGGGTGTTTTTCTCATACAGAGGTGAAATATTCTCTCTCTTTCTTTTGTTCTTTCTTTCTATTTCCCCATGAGAATCATCTCTCTCTCTCTCTCTCTCTCTCTCTCTCTCTCTCAGTGTGGGGAGGCCAGAGGAGCAGAAGCCAGTCTTTCATTTGAGCGAGGAAGATGCTGGGCCTCTGGAAACTTCCGCTGTGAAAGCAGAGTGTCGCTGAGTCATCATCACACATCTCGGGCATCCGTCCCCCCTCCTCATAACCCCCCGCCCCTCTCTCCTGTCCTCTGCCCTTTCTGCATCTCCCTCCCTCTCCTCTCCTCTCTCACCGCTTCCTCCCTCGGGTCTCTTTCGTTTCTCTATCTGTCCCGCCATCTCTGGCTCTGTTTTGTTGTCAGGATGCTATGCAGATTGCGTGGGTGCACAGAGCCCAGCACAGAGATCCACACAAGCGTCTTCTGGGGACCGTTCAAGATCGGCTCCTGTATCCTGTCCCTGCTCCTTTCACATCACATTGAACATGGTGAATTTAGATTCATGTGCAGCTGCTCTACAATGACCCGTATCATTTCCTGCTGTTTCTAGAGAGAGTAAGCACTCTGTACACAAGGCTTACTATATATATACACCCAAGGCTTGAATATAGCTGAATTCCCTCATTATAATGGTTGGACATCGGCTGTGTTCAGAATTGCCCTCTGCTTTAGAAGTAGTGCACTGCAGTTGTGCTGGCCATCTGTAGTGTTGGGCAAGCTCAGGTATGAATAAGAATCACTGTATAGTGCACTATGTAGTTGTACTGAACAGTGGAATATCTCAACACATACACAATACACAGCACAGAATATCTCATATTCCATGTTTAGTGTATATCTCATATTCCAGAGTTCAGTGCACATCTCATATTCCATATTCAGTGTATCTCATATCTGGTGTATCTCATAGTCGGATGAAAACTATTTTTTTGGCTTTAGATTCGGTATGAGATTAATATTTCTGTTTTCTGTCTTTGTGTTGTTATTTATATTGAGTTATCTATGTTTTATTTGTTGTTTTATGTTTTGTTTTACTACGGATATTGACCTTTTTCAGCATGTTCAGTGAAAGACTTTGTTTATGCCACAGAAAGAGTGTATAGTTACTGTGTATCACATAGTTATGAAGTAGCAGTGTTGAACATATGGTCCAAAGGTCTGTCTGTGCATGTCCCTGTTTAGTAGAAACCACGGTGCAGTGAGAATAGGATGAGATTTGTTCCTAGCACAGGTACAATCTGAAGCCTAGACCCTAATTCACAAAGAAGGCTCTCCCAGTTTAGTCTGCAGTCATAGCATGAGTCAAACCAAACCCAGATAGCAGACACCTCCCTCTCTGCCAATTCTGTCTCACTTTCAGCAGGTCATTTCACAGCACAGACGAGGTTTGTGTGCACCTGATGTTGACATCTGACCCATAAAATGTGGAGCTGTGGCTGAGTGGAGGCAGCCAGATGCACCCTGAGTCAACAGCTTCAATGTGGGCCACAAGAGAACTGCAGGGGGGCTTCATTTGGGTCAGATATTCTTTGCTGTCTGAGTACTCCCTCTCTCTCTCTCTCTCTCTCTCTCTCTCTCTCTCTCTCTCTCTGTTTATAACCATCCCAGTAATGTACAAAAAATTTGAGTGAGAATACAGTGGAATGTCCCTGTAAGGTCCTGACGAATCCTATTCTGTGTTACGAAAGTAAAATATCACTTGCTTTTGTGAGCTGCCTGTGCTGTGACCTACTAACTATGGTCTGCAGCTGCAGAGCTTCAAACACACACCACTTTCCAGAAATGGGCCAAAGCAAATCAGGATGTTTTTAAAGAGCAAACAAACCGACCAGTCTTAATCTAGGTCTTTCTGTGAGGTCCTCCCTGCACTGCAGCACGACCATTGGCTGTGTTTTTGACAGTGCATTCAGTCTATGACTGCTCCAGAGGTGCTGAACTGGTGTGTCTTGGAGAGCTCCACACTTCTGAGAATTGAAAGGCATTAATGAGGGCTTTGTTCCTCTTTGCTGCAGAAACTTTGTTTTTATTTTTATTTTAACTTCTGGAAAACTCGGCAGAGTAGATGTCGGAACATTGCTCTGAGAATTAGAGGGTGGTCTCTTTTATTTAAAGTTGGGGCATTTTCTCAGGCCTACTTCACCATCCCACGTATGATCATTGCCTCAGAGTTTATAAATACAACACCAAAAATACCCACAGCACCGATACAGTTCTTTACTTCCTCCCCTCCACTCTTCCGGTGCAGCTAGCTCAGTTAATGAGCGCTAAACCCACACCAGCAACACATCACAACAAGCAACACCTGCTGAAACCAGTCGATATCTAATATTCTAATAATAACTGGATATTGTTGTCAGAACATTATAAAATGTGTGACCCCTCTCTATCTTGTGTTGAGTGTCAGTTAGAAAATGGAATAAAATTCACTTAAAACAAGGAAAACTGTCCACATATCCTTAACACACTGTCTGGGTTTAAAAGTCCTTATGTCACAGGGGGTGGCTGGTGTGCTCCAGCCCCCTGGACTTCAAGGACCTCTACAACTCAGAAAAGTGGACAGAGTGGGGGGAGGGGGAACCCCATGATGAGGGAAACTCCAACTTGGAGGAACAGAGAAAAGTTGCCTTTAACCAAGAGCGCACCTCACATCCTATGGAACCAGAAACCAAGCCTCGCAGCCTCGCCTGTAAGCGAGGGGATTCCCTGCACCCTGCAGAGCCTAGACAAACCACCCCGAGAGACCACCGTCAGCTTGCCAGAGAGAGAGGATATGATTTTGCTCTCTATTTATAGATCACTGCTCCATGATGCAGAGCAAACCCGGGTCACAAACCACCTCTGGAGAGCTGGGGGTGGTCTCCTGGGACCATGTGATTAGGTTCCGCAGGCCTCCCTGCTCCAGACTGGACTGCCCCTGCATCAGGGGTTTCCCTGTTTAGAGCTGGGTGGGCTGGATATGTGGCAGACCTGTGGTCCCGGGTCACAGCAGAGACAATGAGGGATCATTTATGTGCAAAAATGTCCAGCTCGTCTGAGTAAAAAAAAATAAGTATTAGATGCAAACAAAAGGTTTTCGTTTCAAAGAGGTCATAATTTATTAAAAATATAATAATACATGGAATATAAAAGTATTTCTGAATGTCAATAACAATATAAACAATAACACAAAACTGCATCCCAAAATACTCTAAACTCTATATTTTATGTTATACATATTTACTGTATGTATATAAATATATCCCTATCTGTTCAGAACAGAGTCACCTGATACATGAATAAAACTGCTTCCACTACATGGCCAAAAGTTTTTGGACACCGTATTCCAAATTTATTCCAATTGTACCAAGGCTGGTATTAATATTTACACACTTCGCAAACTTTGTAAACTCTTAGCCCTGGCTCTGGAGCTGTCCCAGTTGTCCCAGACCGGGGGAATTTCACCTTCAAATAAACAAAAACAACAATACAAAATAACTTATAAAAATGTATAAAAACCTCAATAAAAAACTAAGACCTGGCCACTGTCAGCCGTTAGATGAGAACCTGAGGAGAGAGGGCTCCCCTCTCCCTGAAAGAATCCGTGTTTAATCGAGTCAGTATCTGTAATGTTACTCATTCTGAGACTGTGGTATGAGTGTGTCATAAAGTTAATCACCCGACTTTTTCGCTTGTTTAGAGAGAGTTTACCTCAAAGAAAGTTATGTATACAATTGGCAGATCACTGGACTGTGGTTAACTGTAATTTTCTAAAGATAATGGGTCCGGAGACATGCAAAATGACCTGCATTTCTCTGGAAAGCATCAAATAAATCAAGTAAAATAGAAATAATAATAATAATAATAATAATAATAATAATAATAATAATAATAGTAATAATATATTATAATATTCCTAAAGCAGTCTCGAAATGATGAAGAGATCTAGACCAGATTTAAGATGATTTCACTAAAGAAAGGGAGCATGTTTGCAGTGTGTGTGTGTGTGTGTGTGTGTGTGTTTAAATCATAAACACTCCGAAGTTGTTGTCATAAATCCCAGGTCGAATCAGCTTGCTGTCATTGACCTGAACAAAGACGCTGTCTCCAGAGTAGAGCAGGAAAACCCCGCCCAGAAAACTGTTCCCCACATCCGCCCGGTCCTGCTGCTGCTGCTGCCTTGGAGAGCCCACACAGCTGTACCTGCACACACAAACACACACACACACACACACACACACACATTAAAAAAAACAACAACAACAGCAAAAAGTAAACCATATCAGAGCTTAGGCTACAACTGTACACACTCAGCACACACCAATCTCAACAACACACTTCTCCACTGTCACTGCACTGATAATCACTTCATGAGCCAATGTGCTAAATAAGGGATGACTTAAGTAACTTTGGTTTTAAAAGTCACGGTCCAGACATCACCATCATCAGGGTTAATAATGTTGCATTAATGTTGTTATTATTACTGGCCTAAAGTAAACACATTCACACAGATCTGTGATATTTAATAAATACTACGAGGTAAATAGCTATAAGAGTTTTATGAATCTATTTAAAGCCCTATATCAGATACAGTGTGTGTTAGCAGTTTCTAAGGCATGTAAATATGGACTCATGCGTTGCTTTATTATGATGTTTGCCATGCAGCTGAAACTGAACAAAGCAGAGCAGGACAACCCTGGTTCTGCATGTGTATCGGAACTAAACTGTGACATAGTGGTGTTCAACAAGGGCTCAGAACACTGCTACTACACACGAGTATGATGAGTAGGAGCTGCGCAGATATGGGTAACACTTGTGTGTAAAGTACTGTCATGATTCACAGTGGTGTGCTACTGCCCAAATGTGGCACTGTTCTTGGTAACATCACTTCTGTTAGATACAGGACAAACGATTAGAGAAGCAGCTCTGACAATGTCGTAGAACAGGGTTGTTTTAGGGTTAAGTGTGGGTTTACGGTTTAGGGTTAGAGTTAGGTTTAGGGTTTAGGTTCACACTCTTACAAATAAAAGGTGGTACACAGGGTTCTTAGTGCCTGGCCATAGAAGAACTTCTATTGGTTCCATAGAGAACTGTGTTTGTTTCAGAAATGTGTGAATTCGAGTAACCATTACCAGTTTAAACATTCATTCATTCATTGTCTGTAATCCTTATCCAGTTCAGGGCGCCAGTGGGTCTGAATCCACAACCTCCAGGACCCTGGAGCTGTGCTACTGTGACACTACCTGCTGCACCACAGTGCCGCCCTCAGTTTAAACTTTATTAACAAAAATAATACTTTAAGAAACCACAAGTGGTTCCTCTATGGTGCCACTCAAAGAACCTTTTGTAGAATATTTAGGGTTATGGGCTTAGGATTAGGGATTATTTTTAATGTTGGTTAAAGATTCTTTAAGAGCAAGCTTTAAAAATTAACATGTACATCAATGGTAAAGGATATAAACGTACAAAAATTAATGTAAAATTTGTAAAATTCATATTTTTATTTGCAAAATCTTTACAAATTATACTTTGCCATGGAAGTACACATGTTAATTTTACAGCCTGCTCTTAAAGAACCCTTAGCCCTCAGATCAACAGTGTTTAAAACAGGGTTCAGTACAAATCCAGGCTGCTGATGAGTCAGTAAAGTGTGTAGTGTTTTGGGCCGGTCAGGGGAAGTAACCCCTGGGCAAGGTGATGATGTAACAAGCATCAGTGTCTGTGTGTGTCTGGACGCACCTGAAGCTCTGCATGAGGTCAGTCGGGGAGTTGTTGTAGCGTGGCGAGCGGCGCTTGATCTGGTGTTTGAAGAGTGTGCAGGTCTCGGAAAAGTAGACTTTAGAGTAGATGAAGTAATACCCCTCCATCTGGACGTGCAGACTGCCCTTCTCATATTTCAGCCCATGGATGAACGGACCCAGTCCCTCTGTATTCCACTCTATCACTCCATCCTCGTGCAGTTTGCTCACACCTACGCAAGCAAGGCAGACAGAGCTCTTCTGTTGACTGGTTCATGTGGTGTGAAAGGTCAGGCACCTGAAACTTTGCTGTGAGGGTTTGATGACAGTCAGAACTGAGAGATTTAGTGAAGTGATGGGCTAAATGATGTGTTCTGTGTCCTAAACACGACTCAGACTACAGTGAACGCAGCCTCACAGCCCAGGGAGGTTTACACCTTTCTAGCCCACACTTGGCATTGGTCATTGTGACCTTAGGCTCCTGTGCTCATAGTTCAGGTCCAGTTTGTGAACCAAATTTCATTGCAAAAAGTGGCAGCGTCTGTGGGCAAGTCGAGATAATGAAGCTCCAGAAAGAGCTCAGAGTCTCAAATAAATTGTTATGGAGCAGTGGAGCTTGACAGGCCATTTATGGTGTGTTATATTTTCCTTGCATGTGCGGAACGTGAAAATGTCACATGTGTTTTGTGTGGACTTGAGGCACAATGGATAATTTTATTCACCATTCTCAATGTTCACAAGCGCAGGACACCTCAGAACCTTTGCTGCATTTACATGTGTGTATTAGAACCCACTGTAAACAGTAGATTAACCATGACTCTGTACTGTCTGTTTATCTTTGGCTCTGGAGCTGAATTCAGACACAGTGACGCTGGAACAAAGTCCCTACAGCACCCCCTGCTGATGAAGTATTAGTTCCCCTCAAGGACCACTGGAGACAATCGTGAACAGAACTGGTTCCACTTGTTGAAAAAGAGCCATATATTGGCTCATTGTATGATGATTTCACTCTTTTTAACAGGTGTCTACAAGTAACAGGAGAATGAATGTGTGTGTGTGTGTGTTTTTTTGTTTGTGTTAACGCTTACCTTGCAGTAGAGCAGCTGGTTTGAGGTCAGGTTTCTTGTCTCTGATTGGATGAATACCATTGGCGTCTCCTGAATGGCCAAAGACACAATCATAGTAACTTTCAGAAGTTCATAATAACTTCCACAGCAGCTCAGGTCACAGGCAAACATCTGTGTAATTCCTGGTCAAACTATTTCATATTTGTTTGGTTTTCTGACAGACCACATGTGACAACACACATTAATGTGATAAAAAATTAAAAATGGAAATTTTTAATAAAATGACTCCAGTGGTCCACTAGTATCTTGTGAACAGAAAGCACTGGCCAATAGAGTGGGATACATACCATCAGATCCCCAGTCATGTTTTGTCCCCTGAAACAGAGAGAGAGGTGTTTTGGTGAGACAGTGTGTGTGCTGCAGTAGATCAGTGAAGGCCCAGCTCATGTTCCTCCATGTTTTTCACAAGGGAACAGTGCTGAAATGTGTGTGGTACTCACAATGATCCTGTCTGCGTGAGCCGCGTTGCCTGAAGCCTGAAATGAGAGAGAAAAGGAAACAGAAAGATTGATTTAACCTAAAAAAACTCAACCACAACTGAGAAACCACAGAGAGGCAGAAGAGGGGAGAGAAATGATGAGGCAGCAGTTCACACTCACACAATTTTTTTCTTCCATACTCACACACACACACACACACACACACAAAGATACACTAATGCACACATACTAACACACTAATATAAAAAAACAAAAAAACAAAACATGCACTGTCCCCCTAACACATACACACACACACACACACACACACACACACACATATTCAAGTATGAGGCTAGCATCATGCTAATTGCTTTCTATTAGGAGTAAGCTACATTAGCGTCCTCTGTCTGATGTAGAACTGAGGGCTGGTGAAATTCAGCTGGAGAGAATGTGGTGATTTTGTTTCACTTTACTTTAATATTTTATACATTTTCATATTTTTTATTCTATGTTTTAATTTTAAATCCAGAGAGACTTTAATTTTTAATCTTGCTACAGATATTGAGCTTGTGTGAAGTATTGCTCATGGACATATTGGTGTATGCTGCTGTTTTTAGGGTCATGTGACCCCCCATAGCGCTGTAGGAAAGGGTGGGTGCGTGTCCATTACAGATCAACATGGCCTCCATTGGTGACATTCACCGGATGTTTATTAGATATTTGACGTCAAATATTATCTGACCAAAACACTCTTGAGTACACATAACACATGTGTAGGAACTTCCCTGGAGAACTTCCTGCCCAAGTGGGGAATAGAACAGATGCCAGTCTCATGTGTTGAAGGTAGCATTGTTATCCACTAAACCATTAATCAGAAACCATGCAACTATGACATGTGACTGGTTTATTTGCCTCTATTCAGCGCTAACACTTTCTGTCTCCTTCACTGTCAGCTTTAATACTTAGCTTAGCTTGTTAGCTTAGCCGCTTGTTAGCTTACTGGTTGTCCTATTTCTGGTTTTACATGTTTACCTTTTCCTCTGTTTTTGTTTCCAATTCATGCTGCTTTTAGCTTTGGTCTTTAGCCTTGGTGGCCTAGCCTAGCCTAGCCTTCTGTGTATTCATTTCTCTCAGTCTGGTGCTGTATATGTAATGCTTTCATAGCATTAGCCATTGCTTTTGTTATAATTTTCATGTGGTATATAGTTTCAGCCTCATGAAATGAATATAATAATTATTCATTCATTATCTGTAACCACTTATCCAGTTCAGGGTCACGGATATAATAATTAATACTATTATTATAATTAGCAGTAATAGTATGGTATTAGATTGATTAATGCTCGTACACAGTGAATGAAGTGTAAACAGAGCTAGTTTCATGTGACCAGTTGTTACAGATATGAAAGGGGAAGTCAGTCAAAAATTTCACCCAAAGACGTCAAAGACACCACTAGAAAAGAAAAAGTGCTGAGTCCAGTTTGCACTTTTCCCAGCACACACACACACACAGGGTAAATCCACCCCTCATGATCAGATCTCTGAAAAATAAGTTCCTGGCAGTGAAATGTTGGAAATGTTGTCACAGGGGCGAGGGCAGGAGGCGGAGTCTCAGACCCCTTTTCCTATCACTGGGCTATAACAATTATTATTGCATTAAAGTAAGTGTGGCTCAATGTCATGACTCCTGAACTGATGCTAAATGCATGAGATTTACAAGAATCTTGTGGACTAATTTGAGGAACGGAAGGGTTTTTTTGAGAGCTTTGCGAAAACTGCAGAAAACACACAACACACTTTTAAAAATGTAGAAATACAAGCTAAAAGTGACAAGTGAATTTCAGGGTCCTCGAATTTCATTTCTTAAAAATGTCATGTTTATTCGTTATTATTTTGTTTCCTTGGAGGTGCAATATTTTTATTTAACACTGAACCACCTGCGGCCTGTGACCATCCCCTTAACACACATTTATCGAAGATGCAGTAAACATCTTGAGGAAGACCGATAAAAATCAGACTGCTTCTGTGGAGCCAAGTGAGAACCAAGACACTGGGGCTGGTCGCACAAAACACCTTAAGTTTTCCCCTTAAGAATGACACTTATTGGCTTTATTGCTCTTTATCTGAGGGATTTATTTAAGGGTGCTGCAGGGCATCCTTTAAAAGATTTCCTTATGTGAGGAAGTGTGTTAAGGAATTTATTGCACTTACAGACTTTTTACAAGAGTACATTTCTATTGTTTGCTTGGAAACTGTAGTTAACATGCACTCACTGCAACTCACTGCGATCATTAACTGCACCGCAGCAGGAAGAGCACAGCTGCGGAAAGTAGCGTGATGCAACTAAAGATAATTAAACAAATCGTGGTTTTTACTGCGGATTAAATCTATAATTTAAATAAACTGTTCATCATTAGCCAATCCAGTGGGTTTCCCCCGGTCACGGAACATTCTCCTCAGGGATACGTTCCTTTATCACCTTAAACTCGGCCGTGCTATGGTTAAGAGAATATCAGAGGTACCTTAAGTTGTTTTCCTTAATTTGGTTGCTAAGGTGATTTGTGAAACGGTCTAACGAACTTTAAGGGGTTCCTTAAGTGATAAGACAAAGATAAGGAGAGAACCTTGAATACATAAGTGAGCAGTTTAAGGAAACCTTAAGGAAAAGAGTTACCGTGTTTTGGGAAACCGATTTTATTTTAAGGAAACCTTAACTTTGATTTTAAAGAAAATCTTAACTTAAGATGTTTGTGTAAATGGCCTCTGATCCACGGTGGAGCAGCAGGTAGTGTCTCTGTCCCGCTCTGGGTGTCTGTCTGTGAGGAGTGTGGTGTGTTCTCCCCGTTCTATATAGAACCTGAACAACACTTGAAGAACCTTTGCATGATTAAAGGGTTCTTTGCCTCATGAAGGGGTTCTTCAGAATGAGGTGTATTACGCTGCACTGACAGGGGACGGTTTGTATAATGTCTATAAAAGTGTGTGTAAGTAATCAGCCCCTCTGGAGTACCTGCACATGAACGTAAGGTGGCCATGCCCAATGCCAAGTGTGGGATAGAGGGGTATAACCGCCCGCCAGCACTGGGCTTTGGGGCTGTTCCCTGTGGAGTGATGAAGTGTGAGATGACTCGTGTGTGAGTTGTGTTTGTGATACACGGCTCATCATCCAGCACCAGCATCTGAACTAACTGGAGTCTGAACTCTGTCAAATCCTTACAGCAATGTTCAGCATCTACTCTAAAGCTTTCCCGGTAGAGGCCAAGAGGCCAAATGCAAAGAAATCCCGATTTTAAACTAAAACAAAGCGTACTAATCGCTAAAATATGTCCCAGTCTGTCTCCTGAAACACGTTAATGACGAACTTGTACTTTCCAGCTGCTAGAATGAATTTACAGAAGGAATAGAAATTCCAAAGAATTCCCCATGTGTTGTATACGCACACGCGCAGGAATGAGCCGAACCCGGTTCCAGGATGATGATTTTGATTCAATACTTTGACACGATTTTTAACAGGAACCAGCCTTATATCAGTGTTAGTCAGTTTTCAAACGTGCATGGCTCCCACAAGCTCCGCCCCCTTACAGCAACCACTCAAGCCACAGTCAGATACACATCAGCAGTTCAGTGTCATGCTGAGAAATAAGTGGAGCACAGGCAGAGCCAAGGGACTGGAGACCAGCTAAACTCCCTGTCTACAAACTCTCTACTCCTCTACTCCAGCCCTGCAGCGGACCACGGTCCTGTGTCCCTGCTGAATGGGCCTCTGGGTTTTATTTTAAAGAGTACAGGAGACATGTTCTGCTCCTCAGCTGTTTGTTTAAGTGTCAAGAACCATATAAAAACCTGTAACACACACACACACACACTGATCTCTGTCCTATTTATCACCTGCATACACTATAAATCATCTCCTGTGACTGTTCCCTCAACAATATCAGTGTGTTGTTACTGCACTAAATGACACAGACACCCACTGGTCTAAACCACACACTCTGCCCTCCATGGGATTCATAGTTCACTGCGGTTGCACAAGTTTGCACTTATGCAGCTGCTGCAGGTTTGTGTAGGTGAGTGTTTGTAGAAGCCCCCTGTCCTCGAGGGAATGCTGTTTTATTTCACTGTGTTTGAAATGATAATAAAAACCACATCATTCACAGACCTCAGAAATTTCACTCTCTTTGTTAAATCACACTACTGCAGTTTAACCACATTATTACACCCCCCACACCCCCCATTGAGCCACTTTTTTGTGATATTACTGAGGTTTGAGGTATTAACATTTCACAACAGAAACCACTGGGGTCTTCCCCAAACTATCAGTGTTTTATAAGATACATTATAATATTCACAGTGTTTATACAGCTCTGTACTTTACACACACACACACACACACACACACACACACTACACACTCTATACACTCTACACATACACACACACACACTACACACTACACACACATACACACCACACACTCTACCCACTACACTCTATACACAAGCACTACACACCCACACACTCTACACACACACACTACACACTGTACACACTCACTGCACTACAACCACACTACACGCTACACACTCTACATAGACACTACATACTCTACGTATACACACACCACACACTCACTACACTACACACACTACACCCACACTACACACTACACACTCTACATACACACTACACACTCTACGCACACACACACACACACACACACTCACACACACACACACACACACACACTCCTTACACAGCGTTCTGTGCAGCTAAAAGCAGTCAGAGAGCAGCAGCAGGTTTTTGTGGAGCAGAGCTGCAGCCGGGGGATTACGCTCTGAAGGACACCGTGAACAGCTCTGACTCATTGCTGAAGCGGCGGCTCGGGAGCTGACTGTAACACTGACATTTACAGAAGTGAGAGAATGAGACGCTGAGGTGAGAGTTCTGGTAAACTCCCGAAACCTGCCTTTTACCCACACACATGCATACACACGCACACACACACATCCCAGGACCCCTGACACTCCAGAGAAACTTCAGCCAGGCAGCAGGGGAACCTTATACCCTGTGGGATCTGAACACAGCCCCAAGAGACCACCATCTACCCACCTGAGCTGGGATGCGACCCGAGTTTGCTCAGCAGGTGCAGCCTCTGTCCACAGTGCCAGGCATGTTGATGGAGGTCTACAGTGCCTTTGAGATAAACTTAGTGCAAACCACCCCCTACCTTAAGGGCAAGGCCTCCCAGTTCCTCCAGGCTGGAGTCTCCCTCGCCAGGGACAGACCACGGACTGTGGTGGGATTTACAATATCACAGGGTGAATATAGGTGCTATCTGCACTAAGCCTAAGCCTGGAGCACACAGTGTCCAGCTGTAATACTCCACTGTACACTGCCCTATAGGCTCACGTCCAGAAATGACCTTCTCTGCTCCAGATTCATCCCAAACTCATGCAGCGATGCTGAGGTCTGAGCTCTGGTGTTCTTTTCTTTTGTGTCTATTTCCTTTTCTCAGTGAGGGCTTCATCTCCTCTACTGCATCACATCCTTTCAGACCCACAGTGATGAACTGTTCATTTCACAGTGGAGGGATGGACACACACCACTCTAAACATGAACAGATCTGATGCAAATATGGAGCTAGATGTCTTCATCTTGATCAAAGTTGATCACAATCCGGTCGGCACTTATTTGGGGCCTGGCATCTACAGCCCAGTGGTGGGGGATTTATATTGGAACCAATTCAAGACCTTTCAAGTATAGTAATACTAAATTGAATTTTAATGAATTAAGATTTGTTTTAATAACTTGGTGGGGACAGGTAGTGGTCCTGGGATGATATGTACTTGAAACACACACTCACACAGACACACACACACACACACACACACACACACACACTGACCTGTTCATCCCGCTGGTAAAGTCTGTAGATTAACACTGCCTCTATGGAGATCCCCAGCAGAGCCAAGCCCACCAGCAGGTAGAGGACATACATCTTTTTATTAACTGTATGTGTGTCTCTGATAGGACTCAGGTTCACAGGAGCTTGACTATCCACGATGAACACCTGTGGGCAGCCGACTGGACCCTGCTCCATCCTGTTCTCGTTTACAACTGACCACAATACCTAGGCTTTCCTTACCAGGCTTCCAGGAAGAGGGGGGAAATATCTAGGTCTAAAAACTAAAGAAAGCGGAATCCGTCCATTTGGGAAAATCACTGACCAGGGGAGGAGAGAGGGCTGGGTGGGAGCTCAGCAAAATCAAACATAAAAAAACTACTTTGCAACTCTGTCCATCTTGAACACCCTCAAAATGTGGCCCTCAGGAGGAAACAAGCAGGGAACAGAGCTTCCAAAATCCCTCAGAGAGACTGAAGACTAGCTGCAGAGATGTCCCTCAGAAGCTTGGTCTATCTGCAAGAGGGAGTAAGACAGGGAGAGAAACAACAGAGTCAGAGTCTGGTCATGGGTCTTTAGGGGTCACCACAGAACAATGCCAGCAGTCCTGGGGTTAACGACAACAGCTTAGAAATGACTCGCTTCTCAAAGCCAGATGAAGCTAATCTCCTTCTGCCCTTTAGCACAGGGTAGAATTGAGGGGGTGGGCTCAGGAAGGAGAGAAGATGAAGGTGTGAACACAGTGAGACACTGAGATGTCAAAAGTGTATCATGAGTCAGCAGCTGCTTCTCAAAAGATTAGACAAAGAAGTAACCAGCTCTGAGAACTGACCAAGTCCAGAGATGATTCACTGATCATGAAATGTTCTGGTGTTCTCCAGTTATCTACACACTAGCAAAACTGACAACTGCAGTTAATGCCCACACTCTCCACGCCCCAACACACACACACACAGTGGGAAGATGGGGACTACCTGCCTTCTCTGAGACACTGCTGCTAACTCAGCAGCACTGGATCTCAACACGCTTGGAGGAGAGTGCTAATTTCACATGTTACTCCAGCTAACAGATGCCAGAGTGTCTTTGTGCTAACTCTTTGAAGGGGGGAGTAAAGGACTATTCTACACTCCCAGAGAGAGCAAGGCCCCTTGGGTTTCCATCTATCTACAGTTTTACAATTTATTTACAAGTTTTTTTAATTTATCTACAGTTTTAGCCACATGAGCTTCGCTTTGTACTGTGTCTGTAATAACTGTGTAATTACACATTATTCACAAAATACTAATAAAATAATTAAATAGTGTGAGTCTGTTATAGAGGGAGGCACAAATGTCTACTCATTTTATTACATGTGATTATACACTATCTACCAAAATGCATGGATGTAATTACATGTAATTATACAGTAACTACAAAAATGCACTAATGCACACTTGTAATTACATATAATACAATATCTAATAAAACTTTAGACTTTAAATAGTAATTACGTACAGCATATATATATATATATATATATATATATATATATATATATATATATATAATATATATATAATTTCTAAATTATATATAGTATAATACATTTGTGTAATTACATCAGTAAACCTGTATTTATAAAGTCTGCATGGCAGTTATCCAACATTAGTTACAACATTATCATGTGTGTATTAATGTGTTATTACACAATTATTTAATGTAAAATGGTGTTAATCATGACCATTTTGGACTAATGCTCAGACTGAACTAAACAAGCATCCAGGTTTAAACTGTTTTACACTCCACACTCTAAAAAATCATTTCTGAAAAAAACTCAACTCTTTTTTATTTTAGCAACAATGAATGAACTAATTAAGTCACTGCTTTACACTGACCACCACATACACTGAGCATCATATGTCATGCGTGATGAGGTTTAAGTTTCCCACTGACCCTTACATTAAAGTGAGCCATTAGGTTAGTGTTGTGTGTTGACCACAAACAATTCATCAACAAAACAGAACTGACCAATTTAACTAATGCTTAATAACAGCTGCTTTACACCTGTCAGAACTGACCAGCTCCTGTGTTTACACTGACCCACACTGACCAGTTCAGTAACTGAATTACACTCAGCATAGTCACAAACTGAACCAAAAACTGAGATAAAGAAAAACATTCAGATCATACCAGCATCCTGGAGACTTCAGCACTGCTCTGCCTTCACTCTGTGACTCTCTCTCACTCTCCCTCTCTCTCATACACTCACTCACACACATAAACAAATACACACGAACGCCCTTGCTGACATTTCCTCCCTGTGCGTGAGTGTGTGTGTGTGTGTTTGTGTGTGTGTGTGTGTGTGTGTGTGTGTGAGTGTGTGTTTAAATGCATAGCTGATGTCACAGGGGCTCTTGCAATAGAGCACGCCTTTTTTACACATTTTTCTGAAACTAAAACTTCCCTTTTCTCTTTCTCTCTCTTTACCACCTCTTGCCCTATCTCTCTTTCTCTCCTTATCTCTCTCTTTCTGTGTGTCTCTCTCTCTCTTTCTCCACACTGAGGCCTATCTGCTGACCACTGAAAGAGCAGAAACTGTTTGGTAAAAGAAAAAATCACAGAAACTTTTTGAGGTGTTTCGTCTTCTTGTAAATAACAGAAGTGAGCTGCTTGGTCAGAAACACTGGGCTGTTGATGCAAGCACTGAAGGAGCACAGGAAGGTAATAAACATGCCAAAGCTTGCAGTTTCATTTTGACTGAAATTTAATTGAAATACGGCAGATAAGAGAAACTGCAGAAGCCAAAGTCATGGACGTGGACGAAGAGGAAAGCAATCCCCTACATCACAGCAGAGGCAGTCGTGTTGAGGTGCACTGTTCTACTGTGAAGCATTGCTTGCACAAACACGATCTGTGTCCTGATCACAAAGGCCCGGTTCACACCTGTCAGGTGAGCCGACTAGAAGTGACAGCCCAAATGCACATCCATTCAAATGTGCTGTCCTGTGAGGGATGGAGAAGGAGGATATTTCAGAAACACTTACGCAACTCCACAGGTTTTTGTCGTAGAAACATAATGAACATAGACTTGGAAATTTAACTTGTATTTTCCAAAAATATTCAAGTTAAAATAAAATAATAAGAGGCACGTCTCTCTCTCACACACACACACAAACACACACACACACACACACACACACACACACACAAGGAGTGCCACAATACACATAGTAATATTAATGTTTTTCGATAAAATACGAGCTGTGAATCAAACACATTAAACACATTGTGAACCCATGCTACTGAGTTGTAACCATCTGCAGAGCAGGAGATAGATCTGAGGCGTGCCTTAGTTTCATGCGACATCTAGTGGCACGGTGTGTAATAGGAATGCTGTTCTACTATGATGACGACTAAACAACGCCTTGCTATGTTAAATGGCTATCGGAGAGAACAAGACTGGGCTGAAACTAGTGCTGCCCACCGTCCTGTAAAATACGGAATACTCCCGTATTCTGACACTAAAAGGTGTGTTCCATTTCGAACCATTACGGGACGTGTTTTTTTTCCGTATTTTTGAAGTCACACTGTTATGGCGATGGTTTGAGGCACACAGTTCTCTATCTCTCAGCCGGAGCGAGAGGTGGCACACTTTTCATTGTTTGTCACCTGTATTATAATGCTGGGGATTTACAGCTATGCTTTAAGATAGAAATAATGTTAGCGTCAAGGTAACTCTTTATACATAAAAAAATCACATTAGATAATTTAATATATCACCATCATCATCATCCTCATTTTTCCGCATCTCCATTTCAGGGTCGTGGTGGCAACAGGGCGAGCAACAAAGCCTAGACGTCCCAGCTCCACAGACACAATCCCTCCAGTGTGTCCTGGGTCTACCCCGGGCCTCCTTCCAGTTGGAGGCTTCCAAGAGGCATCCTTATCAGACACCCGAACCACCTCAACCTCCTCTTGCGAAGGAGCAGTGACTCTACTCCGAGCTCCTCCCTCGTCACTGAGCTCCTCACCCGATCATAGAGAGTATGAACATGAACATCAGGAACAGGAGTGGAGATAAGGTACAGCCCTGACATCCAATGCCCACAATGAACAAGCTTGACTTACCGCTGAGGATGCAAACACAACTCAAACTCTGATAGTACAAGAACCGTACTTGAAAATGTACAAGAACCGTACGTGACAATGGCACCCCATACTCCCGGAGCACCTTCCACAAAATCTCTCAGGGGAACACAGTCATATGCCTTCTCCAAATCCACAAAGCATGTGTAGAGTGAAGTAGCAAATTCCCACGCCCCCTCAATCATCTGTGAAAAAGTAAAGAGTTTGTCCATAGTTCCATGGCCGGATGACATTGTTCCTCCAAAATCTATCAAAAGACTATCGGACAGATTCTCCTTTCCAGCACCTTGGCATAGACTTTCCCAGGGAAGCTGAGAAGTGTGATGCCATGATAATTGGCACACATTCTCCGGTCCCCTTTTTTAAAAATAGGAACCACTACCCCTGTTTGACAATCCAAAGGCACCGTTCCCAAGGTCCATGCACTTTTGTAGAGGCGTGTCATCCAAGAAGCCTCACAGTATCGAGTGCCTTCAGTAACTCTGGGTGAATCTCATCCACTCCAGGGGCTTTGCAACTGCGAAGCTTTTTCACCCCCTCAGTGACTTCAGCCAAGGAAGTGGAGTCTAATACCCCAGACACTTCTGGCCCTACCTCCTGCACAGGAGGCATGTCTCTCGGGTTAAGGAGTTCTTCAAAGTGCTCCTTCCAACACCTAACAATATGCTCAGTCAAGTTCAGAGTTTCACCATCTTTGCTGAACACAGCTTGGATAGTGTCCCCCCTCCCCCTCCTGAGCTGTCGGAGTGTTTTCCAGAACCTCTTTCAGGGCGCCCAGAAGTCATTCTCCATGGCCTCTCCAAACTCCTCCCATGTTCTAGATTTTGCTTCAGCAACTGCCACAGCTGTAGCCTTTTTCACCTGCTGATACCCATCTGCAGAATTGGAAGTTCCCAGATTGACAAAGACAGGCAAAGAATGGTGGACCAAACGGTAACTTTGCGTAAACTAACCCTAACCTTACCTCTAACAGATTGCTCGAACCACAGGGAAATTTATAGCTTGGGATTTGCAGCCCTACTCCGTTGTAGACAATCCTGGGTTCCGCAATTGGCCTCATTATAAAAATCCCTCTTGCATTCGTTTCACCCATTTTACTTGGGTTTTCATACTTAAACTTGTTGGGTGGTGGGGTTGGGGGTAGGTCCTTTTTAAATATACTTTTGTGTTTGTATTGGCCTCTTTGACCTTTACATAAAAAATAAAGGGTAAATTAAAATCATGGTCTTTCTCTCTTCTTTTTTTTGTATCGAAAATGTATTGTATCGTGGTGCAAAAACAGCAACATGTATTGTATTATGAAATGTGTGTATCGTTGCACCCCTCACACACACACACACACACACACACACACAATACCTAGTGCTTGAAACCTCATCATTTATCAGTTGAACACGAAGTGCTGTCAGAGACACAAGGAGACGCTCCGTCATTCACACTACTTTAACAATGTGGTCATATTTGTCCCCAACCACCTCAGAATGTGGTTTAAGTGATGCCTGTTTGAAACGCGTTGTACCCTGTTCACACCTGGCCTTTGTCACACACAGGACACAGGAGGTTACAACCAGGTGTGAAAAGGCTCAAAGTTTACCATCTGAAATATGTAAAACAGCACATAGATCAGCCAGGCATTTGAGGAGCTCTGCGCTGACGAAGGAAAATGGAGCTGTTGGTGTGAGGAACGTTTTCCTGAGGGTTGATCATAGTGGGGACCCTATTGTATTTTGGGATTGATTAAGAGCCAAAGGGAGAAGGGTTTCTAACAAACATCTGTTCATTCTGATAACAAGCTCAGATTAGCAAGCAGCGTGCTGAAAGTAGGGGAGAGGGTGGGCCACCCAACACAGAGCAAGAGACACTGAGTCATCAACAGACTGTGTGTTAAATCATAGTTCAAATGTGAAACATCAAACTTACACAGCACAGTGAGGGGTCATTAGCACAGTGCTTTGTGATCTGGGGTTTGTCATTTATTGGTTTTAAAACACTGAAAAACTTAAAAAATGAAAATGTTCCATAAAATTTTTTGTTTGATCTTCTTCCAGAATTAAACATAATTATAATAATTAATGAATAAACAATTATGGAGGAGTGTGTTCTTAGTGGAGGATGTGTTTTTTCATCTTCTCAATGACAGCAGGCGTGCAGACTTCAGCATGAGACTCGAAAGAGGAGTTGGAAATAGATTGTGTAAAGGGTCAGCCACAGAGAGGAAGAGACAGACAGAGAGACAGAACGGAAAAAACAGGTGACCTCAGGTAACCACACTTATCTGATCAACTCAAACAGAGAGACACCACACTGCTGCATGCAGGCCAATGGAAAAACACAAAAACAGCAACCCAACAAACACCAGTCTAACCCTATCGAGAGAAATATTAGGATCTTTACAACAAACACTGAATTAAATATTACAGAAAGACTCTGGAGCACAGAGAATATTACAGAAAGACTCTGGAGCGCTGAGAATATTACAGAGAGACTCTGGAGCGCAGAGAATATTACAGAGAGTCTCTGGAGCACAGAGAATATTACAGAAAGACTCGGAAACACAGAAAATATTACAGAGAGTCTCTGGAGCACAGAGAATATTACAGAAAGACTCTGGAGCACAGAGAATATTACAGAGAGTCTCTGGAGCACAGAGAATATTACAGAAAGACTCGGAAACACAGAAAATATTACAGAGAGTCTCTGGAGCACAGAGAATATTACAGAAAGACTCGGAAACACAGAAAATATTACAGAGAGTCTCTGGAGCACAGAGAATATTACAGAAAGACTCGGAAACACAGAAAATATTACAGAGAGTCTCTGGAGCACAGAGAATATTACAGAAAGACTCTGGAGCACAGAGAATATTACAGAAAGACTCGGAAACACAGAGAATATTACAGAAAGTCTCTGGAGCACAGAGAATATTACAGAAAGACTCGGAAACACAGAAAATATTACAGAGAGACTCTGGAGCACAGAGAATGTTACTGATAGACTTGTAATATACAATCACATATTCATTCAAATTAATTACACATTTATTTTTGTATTTTCACCATTGTATAACCTCAATGTTCCTTAACTGCACCAACATACACACAAACATAGACAACCTCTCACAAACACATACAGGCAGTTCCGGTAGCTGCTGGCTTCGAGTGATAGATGGAGACACAGGAAGCTGCTGCAGAAGAGCACAACAGACCATAAGCTAGGAATACACACACACACACACACACACACACAAACACACACACACACACACACACACACACACACACACACACACACACACTCACACTCACTAAACCTAACCCTAACACTTTAAACACTATCTAAATACATAGTCAGAAAAAGACATAGGGTGGTTATATATAAAGAACTCAGAAGGAAATGTTCAGACTGTAGAAGCAGCAGCTACGCTGGCCATAAGCCATAAGACTGCAGCCCCCTCAGTTAGTATACAGTGACCTCAGGTAACTTGAGGTCACTGCTAGGCAGCAGAGTGATCATTAGCATCTGCATCTTCACATTCAGAAACATCTCAGTACTGCACTGAATCATCTTCAAACCTTTCGGTTTCACAAGCAAGTCTAAGTAAAAGGGCAAGGATTCATCTGCATACCTCTGCAAAAAAGCCCTACAGTCAACACCATCCATCCCCACAACAGCCCTACAGTCAACAGTATCCATCCCCACAACAGCCCTACAGTCAACACCATCCATCCCCACAACAGTCCTACAGTCAACACCATCCATCCCCAAAACAGCCCTACAGTCAACAGTATCCATCCCCAAAACAGCCCTACAGTCAACAGCATCCATCCCCAAAACAGCCATACAGTCAACAGCATCCATCCCCAAAACAGTCCTACAGTCAACAGCATCCATCCCCAAAACAGCCCTACAGTCAACAGCATCCATCACCAAAACAGCCCTACAGTCAACAGCATCCATCCCCAAAACAGCCCTACAGTCAACAGCATCCATCCCCAAAACAGCCCTACAGTCAACAGCATCCATCACCAAAACAGCCCTACAGTCAACAGCATCCATCCCCAAAACAGCCCTACAGTCAACAGCATCTATCACCAAAACAGCCCTACAGTCAACAGCATCCATCCCCAAAACAGTCCTACAGTCAACAGCATCCATCTCCAAAACAGTCCTACAGTCAACAGCATCCATCCCCAAACCACCACCACCACTGCCCTGCCCCACACAAACAAACAAACACACACACACACACACACACACACACACACATACACACACACACACACACACACACACACCATACCCAGACATCTCTGTCCTCATTGGACTCAGGACACTGATGACGAGTAATGACCCAGAGAAAGAAAACCACACTTAGATCATTCTGAACTCCATTCCTCTCATCCCCCCTGTAAAAGCACAGCAACAGCGCAGGGACAAACTCACTCTGAGGAATGAGCATGATATAAACACTACCAGAAGATATCATTCAGGAATTCACAAAGAGAGAGAGAGCGAGAGAGAGAGAGAGAGAGAGAGAGAGCGAGAGAGAGAGAGAACAGGGGAGTTCCCTCTGAGCTGGTTTCTCAGTAGTGGGCAGTATTTGTTCGGGCAGTGTTTGAGGGTCAGGGGAAACACGGGAAAGTGACCGACAAAGAACTGAAACCAATCAAACTAAAACTCTGAACTCGGGATGAATGTTTAATTTTTACTTTTTACTGTAAACACAGCAACTAAAGGATATGCTGAATCTGCCCCCAGTCTTCAGAACAACACTGGAGGGAGTTCAGCAGTCATTCTAAAGGTCACTTGTGGTGTGTGAGGCTCTGCTCCTGAGTGTTGCCTCTCTCTCAGTCACTCACACACTCACACCTGTGAACAGTGTCACACACTCACATACTCACCCAGTCACTCGCACACTCACACCTGTGGACAGTTACACACACTCACCCAGTCACTCGCACACTCACACCTGTGGACAGTTAAACACACTCACCCAGTCACTCGCACACTCACACCTGTGGACAGTTACACGCACTCACCCAGTCACCCACACACTCACACCTGTGGACAGTGTCACACACTCACCCAGTCACCCACACACTCACACCTGTGGACAGTGTCACACACTCACCCAGTCACCCACACACTCACACCTGTGGACAGTTAAACACACTCACCCAGTCACCCACACACTCACACCTGTGGACAGTTAAACACACTCACCCAGTCACTCGCACACTCACACCTGTGGACAGTTACACACACTCACCCAGTCACTCGCACACTCACACCTGTGGACAGTTACACACACTCACCCAGTCACCCACACACTCACACCTGTGGACAGTGTCACACACTCACCCAGTCACCCACACACTCACACCTGTGGACAGTGTCACACACTCACCCAGTCACCCACACACTCACACCTGTGGACAGTTAAACACACTCACCCAGTCACCCACACACTCACACCTGTGGACAGTTAAACACACTCACCCAGTCACTCGCACACTCACACCTGTGGACAGTTACACACACTCACCCAGTCACTCGCACACTCACACCTGTGGACAGTTACACGCACTCACCCAGTCACCCACACACTCACACCTGTGGACAGTGTCACACACTCACCCAGTCACCCACACACTCACACCTGTGGACAGTGTCACACACTCACCCAGTCACCCACACACTCACACCTGTGGACAGTGTCACACACTCACCCAGTCACCCACACACTCACACCTGTGGACAGTTAAACACACTAACCCAGTCACTCGCACACTCACACCTGTGGACAGTTACACACACTCACCCAGTCACTCGCACACTCACACCTGTGGACAGTTACACGCACTCACCCAGTCACCCACACACTCACACCTGTGGACAGTGTCACACACTCACCCAGTCACCCACACACTCACACCTGTGGACAGTGTCACACACTCACCCAGTCACCCACACACTCACACCTGTGGACAGTGTCACACACTCACCCAGTCACCCACACACTCACACCTGTGGACAGTGTCACACACTCACCCAGTCACCCACACACTCACACCTGTGGACAGTTAAACACACTCACCCAGTCACTCGCACACTCACACCTGTGGACAGTTACACACACTCACCCAGTCACTCGCACACTCACACCTGTGGACAGTTACACGCACTCACCCAGTCACCCACACACTCACACCTGTGGACAGTGTCACACACTCACCCAGTCACCCACACACTCACACCTGTGGACAGTGTCACACACTCACCCAGTCACCCACACACTCACACCTGTGGACAGTGTCACACACTCACCCAGTCACCCACACACTCACACCTGTGGACAGTTAAACACACTAACCCAGTCACTCGCACACTCACACCTGTGGACAGTTACACACACTCACCCAGTCACTCGCACACTCACACCTGTGGACAGTTAAACACACTCACCCAGTCACTCGCACACTCACACCTGTGGACAGTTAAACACACTCACCCAGTCACTCGCACACTCACACCTGTGGACAGTTACACACACTCACCCAGTCACTCGCACACTCACACCTGTGGACAGTTACACGCACTCACCCAGTCACCCACACACTCACACCTGTGGACAGTGTCACACACTCACCCAGTCACCCACACACTCACACCTGTGGACAGTTAAACACACTCACCCAGTCACCCACACACTCACACCTGTGGACAGTGTCACACACTCACCCAGTCACCCACACACTCACACCTGTGGACAGTTAAACACACTAACCCAGTCACTCGCACACTCACACCTGTGGACAGTTAAACACACTCACCCAGTCACTCGCACACTCACACCTGTGGACAGTTACACACACTCACCCAGTCACTCGCACACTCACACCTGTGGACAGTTACACACACTCACCCAGTCACCCACACACTCACACCTGTGGACAGTGTCACACACTCACCCAGTCACCCACACACTCACACCTGTGGACAGTGTCACACACTCACCCAGTCACCCACACACTCACACCTGTGGACAGTTACACAAACTCACCCAGTCTCTCACACACTCACACCTGTGGACAGTTTCACACAGTCACTCTACCTAACGTGTGTGTGGACTGTAGGAGGGAAGCGGAGCACCTGGAGGAAACCCACAAAAACACAGAGAGAACCCACCCAGACACCAATACCATGCAGCAGTGACAAGTGTCCCAATACTCAGGCCTCTACAGCTGGATGCTAATAAACTGAAAACATATGGAGTCTATTCTGCCCTCTAGTGTCAGAGATAGAAAAGTGCAGTCTTGAATTCAACAAAGTTATATAGGTTCTTTATGTCTGCTACAGTTTGATGTTTACTTATTTCATTTCATTTAATTCAGCAAACTCATTGGTACATATTAGTAAATACATGTATTATTATTCTGAATATTGTACCTATATATTTACCTATATATTTCACTCTAAATTATGATTGAAGAAAAGTCATGAACAAAGAGAAACAACAACAAATATAAATAAATAAATAAAATGTCAACAATAATAATACCTCTAAAGACATAAACCAATAACAGCAGGAGCAATATAAAAATAAATTAATTAATTAATAATAATAATAATCATAATAATAATAATATATGGGCGGCGCAGTTGTGCAGCAGGTAGTGTCTCTATCACAGCTCCAGGGTCCCAGAGGTTGTAGGTTCTAGTCCCGCTCCGGGTGACTGTCTGGGAAGAGTGTGGTGTGTTCTCCCCGTGTCGGCGTGGGTTTCCTCTGGGTGCTCCAGTTTCCTCCCATGCTCCAAAAACACAGTGTCCATAGGTGTGAGTGTGTGACTGGTGCCCCTCCAGGGTGTGTTCCTGCCTTGCACCCAGTGATTCCGAGTAGGCTCCGGACCCACCGCGACCCTGAACTGGATAAGGGTTACAGACAATGAATGTATGAATGAATGAATAATAATAATATGTTGCAAAAAAAGTGCAGGTCCCAGTTCTCTGGTCCCCTTCTGTGAGGAGTGTGGTGGGTTCTCCCTGTGTATGTGGGTTTTCTCTGAGTGCTCTATTTTTCTCACACACCTTAGACAACAGATAATATTCTACGCAAATGTGGCCCATCTGCAGTTCTCTTGTTCCCCACTTAAGGCCTGGAATGACATCATTGACTCTGGGTGAGTTTAGCCGCTTCAGTTCAGCCACAATAAAAGAAGCCCTGTAAAAGAGCATCCACAGACCAGTAGATAACAGTGGTAGTAAGACAGAGTTAATACAAAGTATTATAAGTTGTTATAATATGTAAAACCATTTATAAAACCAGTAGCAAAACAGTAACCTGAAAGTGGGTGATTAACCAAACGCTTGTGTGAAAAGGTAGGTTTTAAGACTGAGATCGTGTCTGAGCCCTGAACAGTAACCAGAGGTTACTGAAAAAGACTCTTCCTCCTGCAGTGTTTTTCTTAATGTGAGGAAGTAAGAGTAGACGAGCGTCCTGTGAATGAAATGTACGTGGTGGCAGATAAGGTATGAGAAGTTCAGTAAGACACTGCGGGCCTAAACCATTTAGAGATTTATAAGCTAAGAGGAGTATTTTATAGTCAATGCGAAGTTTTACAGGTAGCCAGTGTAGGGACGAGAGAACTGGGGTTATATGCTTGAATTTTCTAGCTCTAGTGAGCACCCTGGCTGCTGCATTTTGAACTAACTGAAGCTTGTGTAACGCACGAGCTCCCTGCCAGGAGTGCATTGCAGTAGTCTAGACGTGAAGTTAAAACTGCATGCACTAGTTTCTCTGCATCATTTAAGGATTAAATAAGTGGAAGAAGTCAGTTTTGACTGTATTGGATATATGGGTATCAAATGTGAGAGTCGAATCAAAAGCTACCCCTAAGTTTTTAATGATGGTACTGTGTTTTATTGTTGATTTTGAAGATTAATATCAGCATTTCAGAGCAAATGGGTATCTGTACCTAGGAGACCTCAGTTTTATCAGAATTCAACATGAGAAGATTTTGCATCATCCTGTCTTTAATTTCAGTTAGACATTCCGTTATTTTACGTAGACAAGCAACATCATCAGGTGTGGCTGATATATAGAGTTGTGTCATCAGTGTAGCAGTGGAATTGAATACCATGCTTATGGATTAGTCTACCCAGTGGCAGCTTGTAGAGTGTGAACAGTACAGGGCCAAGCACTGATCCTTGTGGAACACCAAATTTAATTTTATTCAGATTAACAAATTGATAACGGTCAGACAAATAGGTTCTGAACTAAGAGAGGGCAGATCATTTTATTCCTAGCAGATTTTTGAGCCTGTCAAGTAGCATCACATGATCTCTGGTATCAAATGCTGCACTAAGGTCAAGCAGCACCAGAATAGAGATACAGCCCTTATCAAGTTAAAGGAGTAAGTCTTTAAATGGACTAGAACCCAAGACAAGACCGGCTCATGACATTAGGCCGTGTCTGACTGAACCGTAAGTGCCAGAGCTAAGACAGATTTGGCCCAAATGTGTCTTCTCTCTAGGACACGTGTTTGTACATGAAGTGGTTGTTCAAAGTGTCCATAGCTGTGAGTGTGTGAGTCACTGGGTGAGTGTGTGTGTGACTGAGTGACTGGGTGAGTGTATGTTGTCCTGTGATGAACTGAGGCCCCATTCAGAGTGTGTTGCTGCCTTGTGCCCAGGCTAGGCTCCTCAAACCTGAAATGGATAAAGCTTTTTCAGACAGAGAATATATTCATGAAAATAAACAAATGCCCATTTTGTATGTGTGCACACACATAAATGTCTAAATTTTGCTGTTTTATTTGTTAGTTAGCTTTAAAATAAGAGCTCCAGCAGCCCGTAGAGGCCATTTCGGAGTGTGTTTAGGAAAAGAACTTCTCTATCATGACTTTACATCTATTACTTTATAACATATAGCGTCATTTACAGCTACAGGACACTCCCGCTGTGATTGGCTTAGGGAGGGACACTCGGTGCTCACGGATTGGCTGCTGAGTCTAGCTGTGTTCTGGTTGGCTATCCCCACTCGACCCTCTAAAGCAGAAGTAACTGCAGTGACGGGCAGTTTGAGTAACTTCAGCTGAAGGTGTGATTCAACCGATTCAGTTAATGTAGGGAACCGACTCCTCGACACCCAACTGATTCAGTCCTTACTTAGAGATGATTTATTGGTGGAATGACATAAATATACCGAGCTACACTTAAGACTCTCTTGTTTGTAGAAGCGAAGCTGAAACAGGCTGGATTTGTTTTATATATTTTAATTGTTTATGTGAATTTCAGACGACTTAATTACTAATTACCCAGAATTAAGTGTGAGAGAGTCTCTGAGAATGAATCGTCCGGTTGAAGCACCACAAAAGTTATATCTCAATTCACTCGAATGGTTTCATCAAAAGGAATCGGTTCATATGAATGATTCTTCTCGAGTGAGACCCAGCTGTAGCCGAGAGTAGAGTGGCGGAAGTGCTGGAGATGTGTTGGAGTTAACGCGGGATTTCAGGTGTTGTTTCTGCTTATTTCTCGGCTCCGGAGCGGTATGTTGTTCCCGGGGAGCTCGGTCCTCGGCCCTGCGGGGTTTGTGTTGCTCTGCGCCGCGGTGGAAGCGGCTTTTACCCCGGGCATAGACAGCGAGCTCACCTTCCTCCTCCAGCCCGGACACACCGAGTGTTTCTACCAGAGCGCCGCCAGGAACAGCAGCCTTGAGGTGGAGTACCAGGTAAAACACCATTGAAACAGCACTTTAACTTAACTGAAATTGACTTAAACAGAAGAACAGCAGTGTGGAGGTGGATAGCCAGGTATACACACTGGTAAACATCTTAAATCACCATAAAACACTACTAAAACTGAGCTAAATATCCACTAAATGGGTTAAACTGAAGAGCAGCAGTCTGGAGGTGGAATACCAGGTGCAGTATGGAAAACAAAAGCAACCTAAAATCACTAAAACACCACCCAAACAGCATTTAAACTTAATTAAAACGAGTTGAAAAAAATAGCAACCTGGAAATGGAGAACCAGGTAAAACATGAGTAAACACCTCTAAAATCACTTTAGAACACTACTAAAACAGAGCTAACACTTCACTAACATGGGTTAAAGAGAAGAATAGCAGTCTGGAAGTGGTGTTTCGGGAAAAAGTGGTTAAAACGCCAGTAAAATAGCACTGAATTCACTAAAACAACAGTGAAAGAGCACCTCAGTATCACAAAATGGACTTCTGCAGCCAGGATGTGGATTATGACATACAAATGTGGTTTAATCACAACTGAAATCACTAAAACACCACAGAAGCAGCACTAAGACAGGCAGCCGTCTGGAGGTGGAGTACCAGGTAAAACATGACTGAAGCTGCATCACTACATTTAATTTAAACACTCCAGAAACTCTACTAAATGTCACTGAAACTCCAATGAAAACTATTATAATCATCAGAACGACCACTGAAACATAGTCATAAACCCGGCTGATAACGTAGAACAGCCACCTGGAGATGGAGCACCAGGTGTAAACACGACTAACATAAACATCTTCAAATGACTGGATCCTGTTATCAGCACAGTGAACGGTTCTGAGCTACACATCACACCCCTCAGTTACATCTTCCTCAGACGTTCATTTTGTGGAAAGGTCAGTACCACAGCACGTCTCCTCATCCACCTTCGGGCAGAGGAACAGTTTTTAAATTAAAGTGTGCCTGTGTTTGTATTAAGGGTATGAAGCTGCTCTGATGTTTGTGTTGTGTGTCCGTGTTAAACATCCTCACGCTGTAAGGAGAGTGGAGAAACATTGATTAACCTCATCTTTACTCAAATCATCCAGGATTTCTGCAGCTGAATCAGCTTTGGGAAAGTGGAAAACACCTCTACAGGTCAAAGGTCAGCTCTTCTGTTATCAACAGCCCAGTGTTAATCAGCTCTGCTCCTGTAAGAGTGGAGGAAAGTCTAACCGTGGTTCTTAATGAAATGTCTGTGACCTGCTATGGTCAAACCCCACGAGCCACACAGCAGTGTTCTCCCCCTGTCTAAACAGCCCTGTTCAGAACGTATTCATTTAAATGATAATGAGCCACTCGCTGTTCACCCCGACCCTGAGCGCACAGCAGTGAGGAGCGAGGAGCAGAAACTCTGGTTTTCGCTGGTTTCTCTTTCTTCTCCATTTTCGTTTTCTCCCTTTTTATTCAGTGCTTTTTTTCTCTGCCTTTGTCTGCTTTGCTACATTTAACTTCGTCTTTGCGCTTTCACGTGAAGGCTGGTCCAGCGCTGTGATTGGACAGACTCAGACAAGTGGGCGGGACCATTCTAAAGTCTCTGCACTTGACGTCAGAAGTGGAGCAGAATCGGAACAGCTCATTTTATCTCGTGTTTTCAGACTCAGGCAGCACACAGAGAACTAACTGGGTCTTGTTTCACATTGTATGTGGTGGTGGGCTCCAGATTCACACTTTAATGTAAACTGAACAAGGGAATTTTTTCTTCAATGTTGGTACAGAACCTCTGACTCTCTGAAGCAGCTGCACATGAGCCACACCTCATCACACTCAGTGCAGAGTGTCACCAGAGAGGCACATCTCCCGGCACTGGGCTGTGGAGCAGAAGAACTGTTCTCTTCAGTACATTAGGAGAGTGGGAGTAGTTGGGGTGGTGTTACTTTTTATTAATTGCAATGTTTTATTTTGTGTGTGTGTTTGTTTCTGTTTATTTGCAGGTCATTGCCGGGGCAGGTATGGACGTGGACTTCTCCATCTTCTCTCCTCGTGGGGTCCAGCTGGTCTCTGAGTTCCGGCGCTCTGACGGTGTCCACATGTAGGTCCCTCCTCCACCTCCTGCTTATTGGCTGTTCTGAGTTACCGCCACATTCCGCAGCTCCTAATTGGCTGCTTTTCTCTATCCATTTGTATTTACACTGAGCTGTAATTTCTAACATGAGGCCCTGGTCTCGGGGAGCAGTCCAAACCCATCTCTCCAATCACTCACACACTCCTGTCACTTTAGATGGAAACCAACACATGGATTTCATTCCGTCACCTACTCACTTATTCACTGAATGAATGAATGAATGAATGACTGACTAAAATGTGGAAGTTCATATTGTGTTAGCTGTGGTTACTATTGTCTATGTTTATTAGTAATTATGTGGTAGCTTTGGAAACTGAATTAGATTTGATTGAACGACTGCGTTGCTGCCCTCTTCTGTTGTTCAGGGTGGAGCCCACTGAGGAGGGAGACTATCAGATCTGCTTTGACAACAGCTTCAGCAGATTCTCAGAGAAGATGGTGTTTTTTGAGGTCATACTTGACAGTTCAGCCAATGACGTGGGAGCTGAAGATGAGTGGGCGGGGCTTGGGGAGCCAGAGAGTGTATTGGAGTATAAACTGGAAGATATAAGGGTAAGAGGACCTTCTTCTATAAACACACCTCCCACAGTAACACACTTCCCACAGTAACACACTTCGTCCGCCCTGTTTCACAGATCCACAGTAACACACTCCCTCCGCCGCGTTTCACAGATCCACAGTAACACACTCCCTCCGCCGCGTTTCACAGATCCACAGTAACACACTCCCTCCGCCGCGTTTCACAGATTCACAGTAACACACTACCTCTGACTCAGGATCTTTACGTCTCACGCAAAGGATGTTGATATTTATTTAGTAAAGTGTCCCTGTCACTGCACACAGGCATTGGGATCCATTATTCATTTTAGTTTAAACTGAGCAGAGAATATGCTAACCCTCCTACCCACTCACACTTTTCTTTCTCCCCGCCCCACCCCCTTTCGGTAGGAGTCAATGGACTCTATTCATCGCCGTCTGGAGCGAAGTCGTCAGATGCAGACGGTTCTGCGGGCGTTCGAGGCTCGAGACCGGAACCTGTTGGAGGATAATCTGTGGCGGGTTTCTTTCTGGTCCTGTAGCTCTCTCCTGGTCATGCTGTTGGTGGCCGTCATACAGGTTTTCACAGTCCGCCGCCTCTTCGAGGACAAGAGGAAGATCAGGTCCTGAGGCCATGCCCCCTATCTTCTAATCAGCCTATAGTAGCACAGGAGACTGCGTGATGGACCGTAGGCGGCTGGGAGAGGACCTGAGACAGAGTGCGGAAGATGATTGTTGATGTGTACGTATACACAGGCGTGTAGAAACCTCATATCTCCAAGTAACACATGCATTCCAGATCATTTTGGAGCATTTCTATTGGTCCGTTCGTAATTAAATGAATAAAGAGCCCTGGTGTTTTCACATGATGTAAGAATAAGATACACTTTTAACAATAACAATGAGGCTTTGATATGACAATGATATTTTTGCACTTTTAAAACTGCATTTATGAGAAAGGAAAGCTTTCACTATATGAATGTATTGTTAAGTTGAAGATTGATTTAATTTTGGGCAGTTTCTATTGGTCCTTTCTGAAATATGTACACCAATGTCAGAATTTGTTCACTGAATCTTTATATTTATCACATTATATATGTTTAAATTAGTCATGGTTCTTATCAAAACCTCATTTTTGTTGCACATTAAATCCCTCTATGAAGACCCCCGAACTGTGGGTTACAGTGGAAGTATAAATGGCAGGAAATCTGACCAGTGCTCTATTGGCTGCCATCAGATTCTTAATGCGAAGTGTATTAATCTCACTGATTACATTCTCGGGCTGGATGATAATTAAATATCAATATATTTCGCAATATAAAATGTTCCAGTAACGATATTATTATAGACACATTTTCAATATTTCAGTACACATTATTTACAGCATCTGTCACTAACTGACGGTCATTAGAGGGCGCTGTCATCAGGTCAGCACTCAACTTAGTATTTAGTTTAAACATTTTAATATTAACAAAGCCAATAGGGTTATGTTTGATGGGTGATGTCATGTTTCTTGTTTGTTCTGTTCGTATCGATATCAGAATATTGTATCAACTAAAAGAAATAAATTGTGATATAAAGTTTGGTTGTATCGTCCAACCCTGGACGTGTAATGAAGAGTGGACCAATAGAAACTCTCCAAAAATGACCAAAACATTCCCGTATGGTCAGCATGTGTTTTTGAGGTGGGACGCTTTGTTCTGACAGAGATGATGTGAATAAACTCTTCTCCTCTGAAGAGATGTAGTTTAAACCCAGTAAAGGGTTGAAGTGCCTTGCTCTAATCTCAGCTTTAGGATCAAACCTCTTCCCGTCTTCATCGTTACTGACCGCTAGACTGCAGCGATTACAAACAAACATGCAAACAACAAACAAACAGGAACGGAGGAAACTGGTCTGAGTTTCCTCTGTGTCCTGCTCCTCTCTGCGGACCTCAGCTGACGGGACAGACATTGTTTAACGATTAACCCATAGTAGAACCACAGAAATCACTGTTCAATAATCATCTGTGATCAGTAACACCCTGTAATTCAGCTCAGTCTTCCACTGTCGCTCTGGGGCTGAATGATTGTGGAATGACACCTCGACACTCATCACACCCATCAGCTGAAACTGTAAACAATAATATAGTTTAATCATTAATAAAATGAACAGGTACAGGCATGAGACAAGTTTAAACACAGTGTCCCACACAGACAGGGAATGTTTAAACCCTGTGTCCACTTTCTGTCCACTCTGTGAGACACTCCTCCCTCGTTGGTCCACCTTGTAGATGTAAAGTCAGAGACAGTAGCTCATCTGTCGCTGCACGGTGTGTGTCGGTCGTCCTCTAGTCCTTCATCAGTGACACAGGACGCTGTCGGCTGGATGTTTTCAGTCGCTGGACTGTACTGAGTCCACATCACCCTCCCCAGGTGTGTCACACAAAGGATGGCTAACTTTAGCCTGATAAATGAAGCCCTAACTCAAGGCTGTCCATTAAGGGAAAAATCTTCCTGGACTGTCCTGAATTTTGGTTTTAAGTGATCTGATTAACTCCAGATATCCCTCAACTCTTTTCCTACTGGACGGGCTTGAGTTTGGGTTTAAGTTATCTGGCTAAAGAAGTCCTGATTTGTGGAGCATGGTTCAGGGGCTCAGTGGCTCCAGGATCTGGGAGATTGGTGTAGGATGTTCTGCTCTCTGTGAAGGATCATTATGTTCTCCATCATCTGAGCGCTCTGTCTCAGCTGTTACAGTGAGTCCAGTATTGATCAGGTATTGGTTTCATTGATCAGGCCCTTAATTTAAAATCAATCAGATCTGCTGTGTAACTCTTTACCAAATTAATATTAAAACCAGTCTCATATATCATCACTTCCCAAGTTCAGTGTCAGGATCTGATTAATAAAATATTCAAAGAGGGGACAGAAGACACCTGGTAGTATGTTTTAGTTTATAATGATTGAACATTGATTATAATGGATGGTTATAATGAGTTTATAAATGTAATACTGTCACTGTCAATCCCAAACCTTGTATCTCCAGAACACTTTATAGGAGCAGTTCTATTGGTTGGTTGTTCAGGAAGTTTTTGGGCCATCGGTGTGAAAGTTAAAGATGATTCATTCAAAATTACACAACAGTACTTGTAAACACACACGCACACACTTCTGAAACAGCCAGCAGCCAAATCTGCACCCAGGAAGTGGTTGGGGGTTAGGTGTCTTGCTCAAGGTCACGTCAGCCAGGGATGTTGAGGGAGGAGGCAGTGCTGTTCCTTCAGTACCCCCACCCCCAGTTTCCTGCCATTCCAGGAATGGAACCAGCGATCTTCTGGCTCCAAACCCCCACTGCTGAATGAGAGGGAAAGTGGCCAGAATGGAGATAAAAAAGTTTTGTCCTGGCAGTGGTGGTATTTCCTGTGGAGGTTTGTTGTTTTTAAAAGTGGTGTTGGTTTAGTGGGAGCTGTGGAGACATGGGGCTTTCAGGTCATTGGACGTCTTTGTTTTCTCTCTGACGTTCCTCTTTGTCTTTCTCTAAAATCGAAGTCATTTCCTTTCAGAGCTGATTCCTGTTTGACTTTAGCTAGAGTTGCAGACTCACCTTGACCACAATGTGATGCATATTTTTTAAGATTTTTTAAAAATAAAAACATACTGAACAACTTTTGTCTGTTTTACTGCATTCACTTGTGTTCTTACTGTACGCCATACTGAAGTACTTAATATTCAGTATTGAGTACTTACTCAGTGAAGTCCTCAAACCCAGAAACCAACTTCATACTCAGTGCAGTACTCAGTTAAAAGGAAAGTATGATTGTCGGGAAAGGCAGTTCTAAGCTCTGCATCTTTTAAGGTGGAACAGTGTGTTTGAAGGGAAAATAATATTTGTTTGTACATATCTGACATTACCTCAACCTAAGTTTTTATTCACTGTTTGAATTCCCACAGAAACTCATTAGCACTGTCGCTAATGCAGTTAGCCATCTCATGAGTTTGGAGACATTTCCACCTTAAGTGATCTGATACAGCACAAAATGTCAGTGTTACCCTCCTATGGAGCAGGAATAGAGAAACATCCTCATATCGGTTGGTGCTTTTCAGCATTTGGAGTCTCTTGTCTAAAAATCTCCAAATGGCGTTTCTCTGCCGTGAGCAGAGAGAGAGAAAGCCTAGCATAGCACCTAGACACTTAGTTTTTTTACCCATTTACAGACACTGGGGCTTTGTAAACACATTAGAGAGGTTACCAGCTCAAAACGACTGCAGAGCAGCACATGGAGAGGAAATATACTCAAAGAGACTTGGTACTCAGCAAAGTATTTGATATTCAGGGAGGTCTGTGTCCCTCTGTACTGAACGGAAGAGTGAGGTAAATGAACCCGGTCACAGCTCTTCACTGAGTTCAGTAAAAGAGGAGGAAGTAAAACAATTAAAATAAAGACAGAAAACAAGTTCCATTACCTTTTTTTTATTGTTCGGTTTTCCATTTTCATAAATTGCATTGTTCACCTCATTCAGAAAGTTCAGACACAGCACTGACCACAAAGTGAAGGGCAGAGGACAATGTAAACAAAGATAACAAAAATAAAAAATAAGCAGACAAAAAACATCAGACTGTGCCTGTGTGTGCTGTAAATATTTCTGGCCACTCCCCTTTTACTATGCACTAGACATCTGTTCGCTAACAAAACACAACTGGACATTTAGTGTTCTCCTCCAAGTGTGTTGTGTCGGCAGCAGTTAGAGAAGGTGGCTACAGGTCTGGTAGAAAGGGTGGGGGTTGGACTGGGGGAGTGCGACACACGCAAAGGAAGATATAAAACAACATGAAATAAAGAAAATCGAGTGCATTAGGAAAAAGGTGTTTAAGGCAAAGCTGGGAACGTCTAACACTGATGTTTTACTGAACTCACGTTTGATTTAAGACCATCACACACAGAGAGATTCACTCAGACGTCAGTTTGGTAGACACTAGGTGACTCCTCCAAGTATGCAGAGCTCCATTCATGCATCAGCAGATAATAGAAGGGTAGCACTGTGGGTTGTGCTGTGTGTGTGTGTGTGTGTAAGGGGGGGGGGGCTGAGGACAAAGCCTATTAGTGTTTAAGTACACTTTCGAACAAAATTAAAAAAGGAAAAACCAACACAAATTGTCTAATGCAAAGCTGAATAGTGCCTCTTGTGGTGCAGTTCCTGTGTGAGTGAGTGACTGAATGATTGAGCTTGTATGTAAGAGGAGGTGCTTCTAAAAATCTACAAAAATTAATATCCCTCTGAACAGAGGAGGAGGAGGTGGTGCTGAAACTGTGTTCTGGGTTTTTTTTTCAGAGCAGACATTATCCCCCACTAACCACCTCACTCTGGGACACTTTCGTAAAGAGAAACCTATTCTTTTTGTACTTGAGGACATTCTGCCTGAGGAACTGTTTTTGTTGCAGAACAAATGACACGTTAAAACTATAAACAAGAGATATAGCTTTTTCTCGGGAGTTGTGTGGTGGTCTATTACCCTTTAGATATTATTCTGAAATATTTGAACTCAAGAATGCATCAGAACATGAAAATAAAGCAAAAACGGAAGCAACACAGTGGATTTTGGCGTGCTCGGTCTGACCAGCGGCGGTTTAAGGCACGTCTGCACTTCCCTGGTTTACAACCACTAAGATATTCATACATTAGAAAAGTTTGGATTCCTGCATAGATTTCGATGCTCAAAGTGCTTATAAATATATCAACAAAGCAAAAACACTCTTTACAAACGAGCCCTGTAAAAAATGGAGTGTTATTCTGAAGACGTGTTTGAAAAAGTCATTTCCAGTTTGACCAATAATCGGTAATTAGTAATTAATTATTAGAGATTAGTGTAGGAAGGCACAGAGTAGTGGCATATTATAAAGTTATAAAGCTGTAATATCAGCAAAAGTAAGGCAAGATACATTGTTCCCTTTTGTTTTCCAACAAGAGTTAATCAAAAGCATGTCATGGTTAATATGAAATATGCAGTACATTAAACAAAGTAAGAATTCCACTAACATTTATCACCAATGTATTCACTAATAATATCATTAATACGTCAATAAGAAAATCAGCAACACACCTATCAGGCCGTACGAGGACCACCCCTTTGTTTCTACACTCACTGTCCACTCACTACTCAGGAGCAACTCTGTAGTTCTTCAGCGCTCAGGACCCCCACAGAGCAGGTGTGATGTGGTGGTGGATCATTCTCAGCTGTGCAGTGACACTGACTGTGATGGTGCGAGTGGATCAGACACAGCAGTGCTGCTGGAGTTTTTAAACCCCTCAGTGTCACTGCTGGACTGAGAACAGTCCAGCGACCAAAAACATCCAGCCGACAGCGTCCTGTGTCACTGATGGACTAGAGGGCGACTGACACACACTGTGCAGCGACAGATGAGCTACTGTCTCTGACTTTAAATCTACAAGGTGGACCAACGAGGGAGGAGTGTCTCACAGAGGGGACAGTGAGTGGACACAGGGTGTAAAAACTCCAGCAGCACTGCTGTGTCTGATCCACTCGCACCAGCACAACACACACTAACACACCACCACCACGTCAGTGTCACTGCAGCGCTGAGAATGATCCACCACCACATCACACCTGCTCTGTGGGGGTCCTGAGTGCTGAAGAACAGGAAAACGTGGGTAACAAATTATGCAGAGCAACAGGTGGATCACAGTCTGTGATTGTAGACGTACCGAGTGCTCCAGCGTGGTCAGTGGAACTGAGAGAATGGACAGTGACTGTGAAAACATAGTAAGTGGTTGTAATGTTGTGGCTGATCGGTGTATAGCCCCAGTATATATGAAATGATCAGACATTAATAATCAATATATAAAGGTAACTGAATTAACATAACATGTGTGCTGAAGTGTGGCCTGTCCCTGTTTGCTTCAGTCTCTACTCTCCCGGTGAAGCTTTACACTGGAACATAGCTGCGAGGGTCTGATGGCATTCAGCCCTTACATAATCATCAGTGAGTCCGGGGCTGGCATTGGGGATTAGTTCTGGATCACACTCCCCACTCCAACTCATCCCAGAGGAACAGGACAGAGGCTACACCTCTCTCACTCAGACTAAAGGTTAAACTGTATTACGACCTGCAGGGGCTTGTTCTCAGCAGAGAGGGTTAAACCTGACCAGGGACAGCAACCCCCTGCACACAACCGCACCAACGTAAGTGTGATGCTGCTCTCTGCTCTGAAGACCCCCGCACTGGTCCTCGATTACTCCTCGTTTTTAAACACAGAGTTTAAAGCTCTCTGAACTAAACAACAAAAAAAAAAGGTAGACACTGACATCAAGGTAACACTCACACAGAGATATGGGTATTATAAAGGGGAAACATATTGTGTTTGTACATGTGGTAGTGTGTGTTTTTGTGTGTGTGTTTGTTTTTTTGGGGGGTGGGGTGGGGGGGTAGTCTAGTCCAGCAGGGATGGCTCAGTGGTACGGATGATGGTGGGTCTGTTAGGAGCTGCTGGAGGTCTCCTGAGAGAGAGAGAGAGATAAATGAGATATCTGATACTGGTATTTAAAACACTATAACCGTTATCTGCCTCCTGCTGGTCATGTCCTGAACTGCAGTGTGCAAGAATATCTCAGACCTCCTCCTCAAGTGCTCAGAATCTAGTCCTCACCCTTAACCTAATCCTAAACCCTAACCTGGCCTGAACAGGGGGTACCTGGGTATTCCCGGGGGCAGTGATGGGGGCACTCTGGCGGGTCGAGAGGGGATCTGTGGGGCAGGAACAGGCTCCAGGGTTCCACCTGCGTACGCATTCACAGGACGAGACGGAACTGGGGGGACCCCGAAAGGAGGTGCTGCATTGGTTGGGGGAGCTCCAGAGGCGGGGCCACGGACCGCAGGAGGACGACCAGGAGGGGGCGCAGATGCGGCAGCCTTTGTCTGGGCGGGAGGACTGAGAGGGAGAGAGAGAGAGAGAGAGAGGTCAGTATAGTGGGCCTCCAGTGTGTCCGGTTCAATTTGGTGTGTTCACAGCAGGATGACCTTAGTGAAGCTGAATCCCCTCCATCTCGGGGGAGTGTGGGGGACTATAGCGTACCTGTGATCTTTGTGCAGCCAGGTGTCGTCCACAGGTGGGGGCAGAGGGGTGGAGATGGTGGTGGTGCTGATGTCTCCGATGATGCTGAGCGCCTCTTTCAGAGCGTGGTACATCCTCAGCATCTCGTCCCTCCTCTGAGCCTGATCCGCACTCTCCTCCATCAGACTGTTCTGATCAGCAGAGGAGTAGAGGTATGCCAGCAGCTCAGAGTGAATGAACTCCTTCGCCTGGAGAGAGAGAGAGAGTATAGAGAACAGTCCATGGCCGTGTAAAGGTCTGTATCTGACTACATACCCACTCTGAAGCTGTGGTGATGTTCTGTGCTCAGGGACTAGGTCATAAAGAAAGCTTGGTGGGAAAATGAGTGTAAATTTGCAGAAGGTTTGACCCATGAGTGCAGCCACAAAAAAAAAACCTTGTCGGAGTGTGGGCGACATCGTATGGTAAAACAGAAAATCGCAACTAAATGCCCAGACAATGTTTACACACAGCAGTACATACCACTACATCATGAAAATGATTCATACCTAAGCATCGTCTAGTTTGATGTGTTTATTGATTTATTTGTCTAAACCAGTCCATTAGAGTCATTATTTATTTACATTAATCATTCCAAATACAACTAGCATCTTCCACTGATTCTGAACTTCAGAGGACATTTCATATCTTCAAGACCCAAACACAGTTCATAACACAACCTGAAAGATGTTTCCCTCTGTGTGTGTGTGTGTGTGTGTGAGACTCACGCTGTTGATCATGAGGTGCATGATGGTCTTGGGCATGAGGTCCCGGATGCTCTTATTGACAATGCCGATGTAGGAGTCCACCAGGTTCCTGATGGTCTCCACCTGTCTCTCCAGTTGTGGATCCATGGAGAAGGTATCGGCCGGAGCACTTTCATCATTCTCCACCTAAGAGAGAGAGAGAGAGAGTTTCTGTGTGCTGCCTGAGTCAGAAAACACAAGATAAAATGAGCTGTTCTCATTCGGCTCCACTTCTGACGTCAAGTGCAGAGACTTTAGAATGGCCCCGCCCCCTCATCTGAGTCTGTGCAATCACAGCGCTGAACCCGCCTTTATTTGAAACCGCAAAGACGAGGTTAAAGGCAGCAAAACAAACACAACGAGCGTGGAGAAATAAGAGCACTGAGAAAAACGGAGAAAACGAGAACAGAGAAGAAAGAGAACCGAGCGAAAATGGGTAAAAAGCCCTCCTGCTCCTTGCTCCTCACTGCTGCGCACTCGGGTCGGGGCGAACAGCGAGCAGCTCATTATCATTTAAAGGAACAGGCGACGGAAGTGGGTGTTCTGAACAGGGCTGTTTAGACAGGGGGATAACACTGCTGTGGTGCTCGTGGAACCATAACTGTGTCCCACTTTGAAAAAGAGGGAGAGTATATTATCTCTTACTTTAAGGGTCTCTGACCAAATGCGAGACATAGTGCTGTGCCCCCAGTGCCTCACACTCACCTGGTCTTTCTCCGGATAAACCCCTGCTCGCAGGAAGGAGGCTTTCCAACTGTCCACGTCCTCCTGAGAGTCACAGGCCAACTCAACCTGACGTAGGTCCTTATACACATTCCTGATCTCACACAGACACACACACAAAATCAATGACATTTTATAATAACAAAGCTTTGCACAGTAAGCAGCCATGCATATATTCAAACAGAAACACACACCTCTGCTCGGTGTTGAAGATGGCGAAGGTGTGTTTGGTGGACATGAACCCTTTCTCCACGTCTCTGATCTTCAGGTTGTCCAGAGGCAGCATGTACTTCTTCTCTTTCTCCTGAGAAAGACACACACACACACACAGTGAGGAAACGGCTGTGTGGAGCAACAGGAGAGGAGAAGCAGAAGAGCAGGATTTAAGACCCTGGATCAGGTTTAAACCAGATTGGTAAGTGGTTTTAAATGGGATTCAAATGTGATCTGAATGTGAGGCTCAGTGTGAACAGTCATGCTGGATCCCATGTGCATTTATCATATAGTGGACATATTTGTGTCCTCGGTCTGACCTCACAAATCAGATTTGTTCACATGTAACTCACCCAGGGGGACACTGGCTCTAAAATCAGACTAGACAGACAAATCTGATTCACCCTGCAGGGACAAAAAAGCCTCGCTGGTACTCGACACTTGCCAGCAAATTAACACACACACACACACACACACACACACTTACCTCCTCGTCCTTGTACCAGGACAGAGACTCTGCGGTGAGTACGAACCAGTAATCCTTAGAGCCTCCCTTCATGATGCTGATGTTAATGGTGAGCCATCCTCGTCTGATCACCTGAATAGAGACAACGACGCAGAACACAGAGATATAAACACAACGGTTACACATTTTTACTCAGAAATATTCTAAACTCAAAACCGGAACAGAGGTAAAATGTGGGACGTGACAGATCTGGGCAGTTTGCGTTCTCCTCTGGAGCGATAAAATGTAAAGAAGCAGTACGTTGGCGTCTTACAAAAAAGTCAGCATTTACAGAGTCCTGAAGAGTGTGTGTGTGTGTTACCTGGTTGGGCATGGCTCTCTTCTTGGTCACGCTGGCACTCTGCTGGGCGCTGACCACAGAAGAAACACACAGTGTGTTAAGGGAAGTGACCCTGTGTTTACAGTTTGCTACAGATCAAATTGATCAATCAGAGCCCAGCGTAAAGTGATGTCACTCACTTGGCAAAACCAATGAAGTCCTCATGGTTGGTGTTGATGTAGGAAAGCTCAATGTCAATCAGCAACATCACCTACAGCGCACACACACACCAAAACAGAGTTTAAAAGTGACACGAATGTATAACCTGTAAAACACAGATCATAAACGATAGCTGCTGACTCTTTACTGTTCAGCAGGGGGCACTGTGGCTGACACACACACACATACATGTTATTAATAGGTACAGCTATAGAGTTTTTATTATTATTATTATCATCAATATAGCATGCTGTGTGGTACTGACCTGGTCTTTGGTCTTGCTGTCCCTCTCTCTGATGTACGTCGTCACTATTCTCTCTGTTTCCTCTCTCAGATGAGGATAAGAGCTCAGCTGTTAGGAGTGAAAATACACAGTTAAAGCTGCAGCACATCAAAACAAACACACACACACACACACACTCTTTCAGTATTGATTGGTGAACATCATGCAGGAACACTTCACACACAGGGCTGCACTGTAGGTAATCATTTAAATTTATGAGACACTATCTGATAGTACAAGTAATAGAGTAATTATTTAACCATTACCTAAACATTTGTTCTTAAATATAAATGTAATATTACAGTCCAGAATTACCTACATTTAAAGGAGCATTTATATCTACCACTAAAACACACCAAATATACTGTGTTTTAAAGTGATTATTCATTATTTGTAATGCTTGTTTATAAACAGAGGAAGAATCACACTGCTCTGTGAATAAAGCAGTTTATCCTCCAAAGTGAGTCCCCCACATGGGGGCAGCCATGTGTAAAACAAGGTTTAGTACACAATCTCTGACACATCCCAGACACTAGGTGTCAGGATCATGACTGTTTCATAAGGTGAAGAAGAATGAGTGGAGAAAATGACTGACTGCTCCTTTAATATTAAGTGTACAGGTAAGTCCAGTCACTGCAGGCAGTTTACTTTGGTGATGTCATAAGGGTCAAGGCCAATTACACAAGCCTGGTGATTACAGTACACTGTGGAGCCCTGTGGTAAACACACACACACACTGCAGGGGTTGTAATGAAGGGGGGTTATGGGTAAACAGGTGTGGGACGTGCAGGGACATGCAAGTTGGAGCTACACCAGACATCTAAGTCTTCTGTTAACCCCTTAAACCCTGGATTTATGACACAATGTTATGAATAAACATGAACACAGAAGGAGAAACACCACTAAACGTGATATGATTAATGAGAGTGAGAGACTTTATGGGGTTTAATGGGTTAAACTGACAATTGTAGAAAAACTCTAAATTAAATCTTCACATCATTTCCCCCCAGCGCCAAATATGGTAGATTAGGAAATAACCAGAAAAGGCTCAGGCTTCAGTCCGGCTTTCCATCTGTGTCTATAGACAACAGTGTGTCTGAGTGAGTGAGGAACCACATAAACCAGTCTATCCACCTTAAATGACGGCAGATTTCCTGCTCGACATCTCTAATAATGCTAACATGCAACGCACACTCCCCCACCATAGCTATGAGGGAAATCTAATCCCACGGTTTGACAATATTTTCCTACTGTCTGTAGCCGTCAGTACTAAGAGGAACACTGACACTTTTTTCAGTAAAAGGTGATCTGCAGGTTTAATCACATGACCACAGCATTAAATAATTATTGTCAAGGTTTTTAAAAGCTTAAACCTCTGCCATTGTGAGCTCAACCTATTTGTTTTGCAGGGAGTGTCAGGTTTAAGTTCAATTAACACGAGGCGAGGTTGTACTCATATTCAGCAGCCCCTCCCTTGTACCGTGCCTGAGCACGATGTTCCGGTCTGATCCAGCCCGATCACACTGGTCAAACAACCTGGACTTTGTGCACGTTAATTCACCCTATGTTTCAAACTAAAGAAGCTTGAGTTAGACGCTAAAAACCTGGTGGATGATGAACTACATTCAGGAGAAGGGGGGAAATGAAGAGACTACCACTCCAAACTAATGACCCAAACATGAGCAGAGCTCACGTTCAGACTCGAGTGGACATCACATCACACAATCACATCACTAAAGGTCAGAAGGGTAGAGAAAGTGTGGATTTCACAGGAGGACAGAGTGTGCGAGTTACCTGACAGAATCAGCTGCAGAGACTGAAGCAGTGAAGGGGTAAAGAAATAAAAACACTGAGGTTTTTTGATTGGAGAAAGTTAAATCAATCAGTAGGGGTGGAGCGTTTTGATTGGACGCTGGGATGGCAGTAGTTGGGGTTTGGGGGTCGGAGGGGAAGGGGATCACTGATCAGTGAGTGAAGCTGCAGAAACGACATGTCAACAACAAACAAATATCAACAGTCCAGAAGTTAGCGACCCACCCATCACCCTGTCTAACGATCTCTGACAGCAGCTGATAATGTCTGCGTTTAGAGTATTTACCCATAACCCCCTTCTCTACGTCTTATACCCATCTCCACTTCATTAGAAACCCCTTACTGTACAGCGCCACCTTTCTGTACCAGACTGCAACAGCAGGCAGGAGATGACTGACAGTAAAGCAGTTGAGCAGGGACGAGGACTGAGGTCAAACCCTTCAAAGACCTGCAAGATGGAAGATCTTATGTATTCAGCTACATAAACGTCAGTAAGGGTCAGGGGCTGGTGTTGGTGATTATACATTCATTCATTCATTTATTGTCTGTAGTCCTTATCCAGTTCAGGGTGGGTCCGGAGCCTACCCAGAATCATTGGACGCAAGGCAGGAACACACACTGAAGGGAGCACCAGTCCTTCACAGAGCGACACGCATTCACTCACACACCTACGGACACGTTTTGAGTCTCCAATCCACCTACCGACGTGTGTTTTTGGAGCGTGGGAGGAAACCGGAGCACCTGGAGGAAACCCACGCGGACAGTCACCCGGAGCGGGACTAGAACCAACAACCTCCAGGACCATGCAGATGTGAGAGATACACTACCTGCTGCGCCACTGTGCCGCCACGTTTTGGTGATTATTTCTGGATAAAAACACCACTCTTAACTCATCCCAGAGGAAGCAAAAGGAGCTCCATCTCTCCAGAGAACACAGTTCCACTGCTCCACAGCCCAGTGCCGGGGGCATATTCCCCTCTAGCCCACATTTACTACAGAACATGATGAGTTACTCATGAGTGACAATGCCAGAGCCTTTGATTTCTATGGAGCTGAATTAACTTGTAATAAAAAGGTGTCTGCTACCATTTGGACAGTGGTCAGAAACCCAGAGCTACAGAGAGGGGCCTGAAGAAATGGGCATCACCAGGTGGGCTACGGTCTGTAAACAGAATAATAAGCGAAGGGGGTTTCTAATGAAGTGAAAGTAAATATCTATTGTATCTAGACACTAATCGAGTCCCTCTCTACATCTCTCTCGCTCCTTCATTACCTTGTCTGTACACTTGCGGACGAGTGTGGACAGTTCTGACACGACCAGGTCCACGCATTTGAGACACGGCTCCTTCAGCTTAATGATCTGCTTTTTCACTATGGCTTCGAAGGCCAGGTCAGGAGTGAACAACCCCGTCCTGAGGGGTCACCGGGCCACATGGGGAGGGGTGGGGGTGATTGGCCAGGGGTGGGGGATTGTATATAAATAATAAATAAAGAAAGTAAAAGAGTACAGAGAGGATACAGAGAGAGAGAGAGAGAGAGAGAGAAAGAGAGAAAAAAGGCACAAGGCTTAGTTTTCACCAAAACATCATCTCAATTCGGACGAGCTCCTGGTTTCATAAAGTTTCACCCACATCACTCAGGTAAGATCTGGCTAAATTAAGCATGAACTACTTAAAAGGAACTGTCTGTGGTTTTTACCACCAGAAATCAGTAATCAATATCAATATAAATATTCAATTAATGCTACGAGATCTAACTACTTTGTCGTCCCTGAATGAACCAATTTATGCTCCACAGAGTGGGTCACCCACAGGTTTAGTACTGAATCACTGACTCATCCAGGCCACCAGGTGTCAGTATAACATCTGATTCATAACGTGAAAAAAAGATTGAGAACATTCTGACTTTGAATTTAATGTAATGAAGTATTGACTATTTAAAGGAGGGCCCTATAGTTATCGAATGTGTACGCCAACGCGATGTGGATGTAGGTGAAATTAAAGAAGCCAGAAGCTTGTCTCCAGTGAAGGTTAACAGTCCAAGCTGGCCTTGTCCACATGCTGTGGTCACTGAGGCGTCGACGGAGGGACCACCATGCTCTCAGAGACTCAGAGACAAGACGAAGAGGAGCAGGGGATTTCTGTACATCTCTCTGTGGCTTAAAGAGTTTCTGTCAACAACTATCCAATGTCCAAAGCCTTTCTACTGGTTTCAGGTCAGTAACTGACCTCAGTGCAGTGGCGAGGCCCAGCAGACTGTATTTACATCATGAGTTCTGTATTAGGCTCACTACTACAGTACCCAGACTGACCATAAAAATACTGTGCAGGTCTGTTATTATTCAGTAAATAAAGCAGCAATGGTCTTCACATCCAGTCTTTGCTAGATGTTGAAAAAACGTCAGCCCCCTAACATCAGGAGGTCACTAGTTCAACATTCATAGCTGGACATCAAGACCACCCCTGAGTGTACAGAGCGCCCCCTGCTCCCTGCCTGTTCCTCAGCGCCTCCCAGCGCCCCCTCCTGGCCGAGAGGAGCCACAGCAGCTGCAGCTCTCAGTACCTTGTTGGTGCACTGCCTCACTGTGTTGATGAGCTCCTGAATGACCAGGTCAATGCATTTCAGACACGGCTCCTTCAGCTTAATGATCTGCTTTTTAACTATAGCCTCAAACGCCAGGTCCGGGGTGAACAGACCCGTCCTGGACGAGGACACAAGCACAGCCCGCGCACTTCATCACACACTTCACATAAACACACACACACAGAGAAACAAGGAGGACTGGAGGGAAAGGTGGAGAGAAGGATGGAGAGAGAGAGAGAGAGAGAGAGAGAGAGAGAGAGAGAGAGAGAGAGACGAGAGCAAGAGCAAGACAGAGAGAAAGACGAGAGAGTGAGAGACGAGAGAGAAAGAAGAAAGAGGAACAAAAAGAAAAAGAAACAAACAAACAAACAAACATGTACAAAATGTGGCAGAAATCTTCTTTTGAGACCCATTTATTTTAACTGAAAAAAGTATGTTTGTGTTCCACTGACTCTGTAACGGTTTAAGATTTAAAGGAACACTAAGTAATGTTTGCTTATTCTGCTCCTGGGTCTCCCCCTAGTGTAATTCAGATTTTCAGCACTGTACTGAAATCACTGGAGAGGGGATGTGGTTTCCTACCCGGCTACTAAAGTTACATAGTGCCGTTGCTGCAGTGCTGAGCTCAGAGGAGCTTCTATTCCCCTCATTAAAGATCACTGAAGCATCACAATGATTTTGAAGTCGTAATCTTACGGTATAAATATTACATAGTGTTCCTTTAAGAGCAACAGCAAGAAAAACAACAATTAACAATAACAACATACTGAAAACATAGCACAGACCATTAGCAAAGCAAACTGCAGCAGAACATGGCCAGAGTCAGAGTGTGTGTGTGTGTGTGTTGACTTGCCTCACTCCATGTATGTTTTTAATGGCGTAGCTGATCTCTCTTCGCAACTCCTTCTCATCAAACTCCATCTAAAACAAACACACACACACACACACACTTTTACAAGCACATCTATCTCTCTATAAACTCATATTCATGATTGTTTCTATTATATTGATCCCTGTGTTGCTATGATTGTCAATATATTTAATTTATTTGAATTCTAGTCTGGGTTTCTGTGTAGGTTCTGATCCTCAGATGTGCGTGTGTTTCCTGTGGAAAACTAACAGGATTTTTATTTCTCCGGTTTGAAAGGTAAAAGGTAGGTAACTGTGGGGAGTATTTTACTCAGTAATTTACCAACTGGATGTGTTGCTGATTAAGGAGCATTCCTACAATGCCTTTATTAATACAGAGAATGGTAGTGTACAGTAAAAGAAGGCACAGTTCCTCGGGGCGGGGCCGTATATATGTGAACATTACACAAAGAAAGTCGTGCAAACGTAAACGGGAGAGAACCGCAAACAGAAGGAGGCTGTCGGAAACATTAATAAACTATTATAAATATGTTGTGGTGTCGCTCGTGGGGTTCAAACACAGCCAAAGCCAGCTGTTCTTCATGAAGGAGGAGCAAAGAGACTAGGGAGAGGCTATAAAGGCGACGGGGTTTGTCACCTTGACCAGTTCGAAGGGGAAGCGCTCGTGGAAGATGCGGTTAATTCTGGCTCCTCCGGAAAGCTCCAGAGTGTCCACCTGATCTCCAGAGCCCTCGATCCTCTTCTCAAAGTCCACCCCGAACTGCTGCACCATCCTAAACACACACACACACACACACACACACACACACACACAGAGATCAGAGCAGTTTTTCACTGAGAGCCACAGAGAATGTGTGGATTTTAATCATTGTTGTGATATGAATTTGAATGTTGTGTTCTCACTGTAGAGTGTATGTGTGTGTGTGTGTGTGTGTGTGTGTGTGTGTGTGTGTGTACACTCACTGCAGCAGGGCTTTAGTCTTGCGTGTGGGGTCGTCTGGTTTGAAGTTCTTGTACTCCTCCACCTCTTTCTCCAGAGAAAGTAACTGACTCTGGAGTTTGGAGCGCAGTCCAGGAAGTGTGTCCCTGATGTGGTTGGTCAGTTGCTGGAGACGAAGGAGAAATAAAACATTAGTGTGTGTGTCTTTCTTTATTTGATGGCGTTCGGCCTCGGAAACATTAGCGAGGTCAGGTTCTGACTGTAGGAATAGTTTTGGATCACAAACACCACTCCCACTCATCCCCATGGTGTTGGACAGGGCTCCATCTCTCCAGAGAAGACAGTTCCACAGCCCAGTGATGGGCTCTGTGCCCCATTGTGTCTCCAGTGCTTCTCTATGGAGATGACACCTGCTCTGTGCAGGTATCTGCTCAGCAGGATTCACTAATTCTCGGGGCTGTGTGTGTATCTGTGTGTACCTGGTTGAGGGTTTTCTGTAGGTGAGGTGTGCCCATTCTCTCGGCCATGTGTCTGTAAGCAGGATGAGAAAGGAAGAATTTCCTCTCGGCCGCCAGAGCTACTCGGATGTCCTTCCGTCCATCAATGTCCTTCTGACTGCGGTTCACTACTCCAATATAACCTACACACACAGGTTAAAAGGTGGCATCATGTATCACTGACACCTAGTGGCCTGGAGGTGTCAGAGTCTAAGCCCTGTTTTAAAAATTATCTACTGGACTCTACTCTCTAATTGGTCACTGGTTGGTTTTCCACTCCCAGAGCTCCGTCCAGTTCTCACTGGATTTTTTCGTTGGCCACTGATCCAAGAAGCGTTTGAACCTCTTCAAAAGACCACAGCGTAATTTTACGAGCTGCCATCATGAGTCGGATAAAAACAAACGTGATCTCTGCTGCAGCTGTAGATTTTACAGATGGAAAGTTGGTGATGGACGTCTGCGTTGCGTGGCGCAGAGTGATGACTCTCTCTGGATAATCTGCGCTCTGCAAGGTTTACACGCCACGGTTTAGTCCCTACTCCACTCGCTCTGAACCACGAGAGAACAGCAACTAAACAAGAACCTGCTTCCAGAACCCAGACCAGATTTAAACACAAAAGAGCTGCGTAAATTAGAGTAGGGACCCTGCAATGAAACAGCACCAATGCTCCTGGAGCACTGCTGCCTCCACATCCACAATGTATAACATTACATTTTAAGGTGAGCAAATGTTATAAGATTAGGATTAAGCTTTTAGAAAAGTAAAGGTTTTGTGTGTGTGTGTGTGTGTGTGTGTGTGTGTGTGTGTGTCCCACCTCTCCTCAGAGGCAGCAGTTTGTTCTCCAGGATGTCTCTGGCGTCCGTTCCCTCGTCCATCAGGTCCAGTTTGGTGATGACGCCGATGGTGCGCAGACCTGGAGGACAGAGGTAAGAGACGTTGTTAGTGTGTAGCTGTGTTAACATAGATACAAATATTTCTTAGAGACAGCCAGTTAGTGTGTGTGTGTTTGTTTTATTACCCTGGGGGTCGACCTCCTTGGCAATTTTGAGGGCGTCGGAGTTGGCCAGGTCAGTGTTGGCTGGAGTTACAGCCAAAATCAGACAACTCTCCTTAGTGATGAACTGCAGCAACATGTCCCTGAACACGCACACAGAGAGAGAGAAGAGAGAGTAAATACATTTTATCCACTGTAATTAAATCTGTTTAATCACAGTGAAGAGACAGCAGCAGTTGGATCCTGGTGAAGTCCATCTCCCAGTTTCTCTAACTGTGAACTCTGGACTCAGTGTCGCCACCGAGTGGCCATGGGTAATGCCCCTCCCTCTCCCTCCCACAAGCACCATGATCACAGTGTGAGAGTCTGTTAGCCAGCTCTTAAGGCCTTGTAAAGAAGCTTCAGGTGTCTCAGAGGACGCATGTGCTGCTCACACTCACCTGATCTGGAACTCTATATCCGCCGGCTGGTCCCCCACAGCCACCTTCGTCATCCCAGGAAGATCAATCAGAGTCAGATTCAACACTGAGAGAGAGACAGAGAGAGACACAGAGAGAGACACACACAGAGAGAGAAAGAGTGTTCCTGTGTGCTGCCTGAGTCAAAAAACACAAGATAAACACAAGAAAAAAATTCCCTAGTCATTTACCCTGCAAACTTAAGGTTGATGGTCATTAAACTATTTTTATAATTCATGACCATTATCTGGGCTTTAATGATGTAAATTCTCTGTGTTATTATTAATTGTGAGGAAATTGTTAGAACTCATATATTCTGTGGCCATATCATCTACAAAATCTTAAAGATCAGGAACTTTCAAAATAAAAGCGCTTATATCAGACAAAAGATTGAGGATCGAGACATCCCTGATCTCAACTGCTACAGTTCCTGTGGGCTCTGATGGCCAGTGTGTGTGTGTGTGTGTGTGTGTGTGTGTGTGTGTGTTACCATGAGGAGAGTAGACTCTCAGGTTGATGGGAATAGGCGAGATCCCTTTGTTCGATCCTGTGATACGATCCGTTTCCGCCTCAATCTCCATACGAACTTCATCGAAATCAACAAACTTCTTCCCTTTACAGTGCAGGAACTCCGCATGCTCTACAGAGAGAGGGAGGGGAGGGCACCAGTCAGAAACACATACATATACACTCATTTCAAACCACAACTCTCCATTCCGCCTTAAACTGGACAGCGGTTACATTCCAGTCGAGTCCCTAACGCTCATGCCCGTATTAAGCCCCTGTGTGTGGAGTTGATGTTACTGAAGTGTACACTCTGAGGGGGAGCAGTGCAGGCGGAAGGTTACTGGGTAACTGGGGTAAGGTAATGCCATTTAAGGTGGAAGAGAAGATAAGAAACAATGGAACCTCAAACATTTTAAATGAAAATGTATTTAAATGTATCAGCCTCTCGTTGAGTCTAAAGATACATAACACAGGACAGACTATCCATGTACTGCAGTGTGTGTGTGTGAGAGAGAGTGAGAGAGAGGGGACCTGTTTTGCTGTTGACCAGCTGAAGAATGAGGGGTCTGCGAGTGACAATTCCTGAACCACGAGGAAGAAAATCCCTAAAAAGAGATAGAGAGAGAAAGAGGAAACATTATAATCAGGAATTAGATTTTTGTCCATATTTTAAAACTGGGTTAATTTTTAATCTGCAGATATGGATCAAGCTGTCCATTTTCTTGCTGTTTGGAAAAAAGCCACATGAGCTCACCACCCTCAGTTCTCTGTACTAGTGCAGTATATAGTGAGTAATGTAGGAAACAGTGAGTAGGGAGCCATTTGGACACCACTCAGGAGCGTGAGTCTACAGCCCACTTTCATACATGAACCCCAAAGAAACTCCAGAGGAAAGTATCAGTTCCGGAGATGTCCTGGAGGGTCCTTTCACACACGCAGCACTCAGCAGGAGACACATTCTCACAGACAGAAATGTGTTGTGTGCTTTAGATGTGGCACATGTGCTCTATTCACGCAGGGTCTCACTCTCACTATGTACCCGGAGGATAACATTTGAGTAAAGTCCGGGACCAATGTGTCGGGTATTTGCGTTCACACACACGGCTCCTCCATGTAAACTCCAGAACATTTCTGTATTACAGTGCATGTGTGACAGAGGAGGACAGAGGACTCCTCTCCAAATAGAGGAACTGAAACAGCAGACGCTGAGGATTTCAGTCTCTTCTCAGAATCTCTGCAGGTCCTTCCTTCCTCTTTAAGAATCAATGCCCACCCAAACTGTCCTGGAACAGCCTGCAACCCCAAACTCTCTCCACAGTGGAAAACATTTCTGTTTCTTAATGAAACGTCTGTGTCCAGCGTGGGTGCAAACCCCACAGCAGTGTTCTCCCCTTGTTTAAACAGCCCTGTCAAGAATGCCCGCCTTCAGAACCTGTGCTCTTATTTCTCTGTGCTCATTGAGTCTGTTTTGCTGTGTTTAACCTCATATTTGTGCTCTCACATAAACACGGGTCCAGCGCTGTGATTGGTCAGACTCAGATGAGGGGGCGGGGCCATTCTAAAGTCTCTGCACTTGACATCAGAAGTGAAGCAGAATCAGAACGGCTCGTTTTAGCCCTTGTTTTCTGACTTAGCACACAGAAAACTGACTGTGCTCTTGTTTCTCAGTGTGTGAGTTGGTGAGCTCAAGGTCCACACTTTCAGTACAGGTCCAACATGCAGGTCCTTTCATCTCTTGAATTACACATTGTTGAAAATCAAGAAAATGAATAAACAATCACTTACCTACTTATAGTTACCTACTTTTTGGTGGTAAAAATGACTGATCGTGAATGTATTAACTAAACATTGCTAACTCTGGTGCTTTGGAAAGACCACAGACACAACACAGCAGCTAGAGCTAATCTACAACATTGTTTCACCTATAGCATGTGTCTTATACAACACCTAGACACGTTTCCTGGCTGTGTTTCAAACCACAGCTTTAGCTTCAGTTAACAACACTAATCACTAACCCAGGGCTGCACAATACAGCCCTGTAGACCCGCCCTGTATATATTTACAGTGATAATAAACATTGGATTATTAGATTCCTCTCTGTATATAGCACTGTGTCTTGTTCCTCTTCCAATTGAACAGCATTAAAAAGTGTGTGAACTCTGTCAAACATTAACTCCAGATACAGTTATGAATGGTCAGTAGTTTAGGAAAGACTAGATTCGCTCGACTGAAACTGGAAAAGAGCCAGTGCACTGTCAGAAAAACTGTTACTCTGGTGGTGTCTTCAGTGGAACATATACAGTATCTTTAATTAGGAATAATACCTGTAAATTATTCTATATTAACTGTAGATTTAAAGTTGTGTGGAGTTCATTCGCCCTGTTTTATCTCCAGGAGTTTTATTGTGTTCTTTTATTCTCAACAGTTGTATAATGAAAGATTACAGAGATCCCCCTCTCCATCTGGAGAAGAGAATGTAATGAACCTTTAGGGAACACAACTGGACTTTAACACCAATTCTGTGCCTTTAAAGATACACTACACTGTTTAGTAAACAATACTGTACCTGTACATCACCTTGTTTCTGAAAGTGCACTCTTCAGAATAAAACCAAAAGACAAGCCCCAGCACCTTGAATATTGGTAGACTCCAAACTGGACAATGTACAGTACACTGATAATAAAAAGTACTGACCACTAACTTTTTGAGCACTTTTCAACACCGCAGTGGAAGTATCAACACGTCTCCAGTTTATATTCACAAGAAAAAATGTGCTACACTGTGAGTGTAGTTACCTTCCCACAAAGTTCTCCAGCACAGAGCTCTTCCCAGCACTCTGCCCTCCCACCACAGCAATCTGCGGCAGGTCCAGGTTACAGCTCTGACCGATGGAGCTGAAAGCGTCCTGCAGCTTATTGATTAAAGGGATCAGGTCCTCCATTCCCCGGTTCCCCATGGCTGCTGCAGCACCAGAAACACAGACCCAAACACCGGCATTACTCATTACACTCTTGATAATTATTACTGGCCATCTGCTTTCTCATGACTTTATTAATGCAATCACCACACGATTAAAACCACTCATGAGTGAAGGTAATAACATTATTTTGGTACAAGAGCATCTGTTTGCACCCATGACCCTGGTCTTTTCCTTGGCCAATTGTTATTCAGAGCTTAGCACTGCACACCAGAAACACCCCACAAGACCTGGTTTTGGAGACGCTCCGACCAAAACATTATGACCACCACAGTATGGCCCTGGTCAAAGTTGCTCAGATCCTGACGATCAGTGTTAGCTCTACGTCCATTACATCACAACCACACAGAGTGATTTATTTACTGTCTTTAAGAACTAATACAGGTAAATGTAAATTCAATCCGGACTGCAACACTCCTTATAACGTAAGTGGGGGTGGGCGGGGCAACATTGCTGAAGGCTGAATAGATGTAAATACCTCAGATCTTGGGACACAACATTAATGCTAAATGAGGTGTTTATGATTTTAGCTCTTTGTTTATATAAAGATATTAAATTCTTTAATGAAAAACAGTGACAACTAATACTTTTTCGTGCTATGTGCCCCATAACGGATGACGTGGGGCTTTCCTCTGATTATCAAAATTTCAAGAATAAAATTCCAATAATTGTACAATGTATCCTATCCAAAAGTGGCTTCAAGTCATCGATGAGAATTTAAAAACATCTATCTCCACTTTCTGACTCAATCTCGGCACTGTTCTAAAATCTCAGTGAAATGTTGATACTTTAATGAGACGTAATTTTGAGTTCCACCTTAAATGTACATGGAGCAGCTCCGGTATTTAAGGTGGAACGGATGACTAGAATAAGAAGCGGGCAGATAGTTATCTTATCCTAACAGAACAATATTTAAACACTCTTAAATGTATTCAGACTTGTTTTTATCACAAAACAGTACATTCAATTAAAATATACCTGTAACAAACCTGTTAAAAATCGAGGTTTAATCCGTCACCCGGTGTCCAGCAGATTTAAGGCTATCAAACTCAGGGAGTAAACACCAACACCAGAGCTTTTAACCTCGGAAGTAACCCAGCAGTGTAAAAAGGCTGGATTGTAGTTTGACCCAGATGTTTGTTGTGCTCTAGAATATGTTAAAATAAGCAATAAACCGCCCAAAGGCACTAACGCTGAGTAACGGAATAAACAAGAGAGAGACTTCTATTATCCGGTCAGGCGACCGACACCAACTTTCTCAAACCCCGCCCTCTACTGCTCAGAGCGCACAACCATTGGATATTCCAGCTGTCAATCAATCAAGGCTGCAACGCCATTGGAGAAGGATCATCCAGCTGTACAGACTCTCGGATTTCATTGAATATGAGTAAAAGGTGTTTTACAAAAGCAAGAAGCCAGATAACTAAATAAAACAAAAAGAAACAAGCTCCACTGCTTGTCCACTGCTACTACTTTTCAACAAATCCTCTCGAGCCAACTCTTGCAAAATTAAATGTTGACAAAATAAGAGTCTCATTGTATGCTGTAATAGTTAATTCATCTCGTGTACCCGCATCATCACGCATGCTGAAGGTGATATATCTCCGGGTAGGCCTGGTCAAATACATTTTAAGCTGTTCCCAATGGTCTAGCTCTTATAGATAAGTTGTTCCCTCATGTTAAGATCTCACTTTCACTATGCGTTAAGATTTAAATCATATTAAATTGTTCAGAGTCATTAACAACGTGTTCCCATAGATCATTAAGTTGTTCCCACACATTAAGATATATCTCCCAAGATCATCAAGTTGTTCCCATGCACTTATCTATTTTCCACGGATATCCTTAGACACTGACATATAATGTGAGATTTATTTATTTTTTTTTTTTAAATTTGTGGCTTGCCCAACCTAGCAACCGCAGCTATGGAAGAACACCCCTGACAGCAAGGAGACGGTGGACCACTCTAGGCCCACTGAGGGCAAAGTTGGAGGTCCACTAGTGTTTTGTACAGTGCTTTCTGGGCAGACCGCTGGTAATTAAACAGATTCTTTGACAAAATGCCACATTTTAGCACTTTTCCATTCACAGTCCAATTTACATTTTGTTTCCTTCATTAGTTTCTTTTATTATTCTTTATAAATAAGATTAGTAAATAATTTTAATCCAGCACAGTGTCAACATTTTTAGCATAATCATTTTATCTCAGGCTTATACTCATTATAATATCTCTCATAATTGTTGGCAATATATATATTAGTTTGTTTTCCAGAATAAAAGTCTCTGTGAATTTAAAATCTGTTAAATTTAAATTTAAAATTTAGTCATATCCTGTACAGGACAGTAATCTGAGTGGTCCAATGGTGGACCAGCAGTGGTCTACAGTCAGTGGTGTGCCAGGCATTTTATGCCAATGGACCGCTATATGCTCGTTGTCTGGGACTTTTATAGGAGGAGCCTGTAGAGGTTGTTTGTTGTATTCAAGATTGCACACAGGGCAACATGGTGGAGCATTTGGATTTAGAGCTCCTGTGTTTTGAAGCTGCTGGAGGTTGTGGGTTTGAGTCCCACTGCGGGTGACTGTCTGTGAGGAGTGTGGTGTGTTCTCCCTGTGTCCATGTGGGTATCCTCCAGGTGCTCTGATTTCCTCCCACGCTCCAAAAACACACATTGGTATGTGGATTGGCGACTTAGTGTCTGTGAGTGTGAGTCCCACCCTCCATGGGTGATTCCGGGTAGGCTCTGGACACACCGCAACTGGATAAGGGTTAAAGACAATGAATGAAGATTGCACAGCAGGGCCAAAATCTGTAGACACATTCTGAATTGAACAGTGTTAATCAGGAGTGTTTATTTTTTACTGCAGTAACAGTCTCTATTGGAAGACTTATAAATAGATATTGAGCAACTGCTGTTAGTATTATTGAGTATTTGATAGTGTTATTGAGGTCAGGTGCTAACGTTGGACGGTTAGTGTTTGATCACTACTTCTCACAGTAGCATTCGATGGAGGTCTGTCATTCCAGAGAACAGTTCCACTACAGAACGCATTGGTTAAGAGTGTTTGAACCCCTCTGTCATACACTTGGCACTGACTTTTTGTCCTCTATCCTGCAAAGTGACACTGAGGAGACATAATCCCCCTCAGCGTTATAGTTATAGACCCCAAATCCCACATAGAGAGGCTCAGTGAACGTGGTCTTGAATGTGTGAATGTGATTGAACTTGTTTCGACCATAAACGCTGTAGAAAGACAAGGAACCGAGTGTCCAGTCTAGATAAACTCCTACTCTCTTAGAGATGGGGCCACGTATTTCATGTCCCTGTTTATTGTGGTTGATGGAGTAGCCGTATTTGGAGCAGTTGAGGCTCCAGGACTTCCCATTGTTCCCAAAGCCACAGGAGTCATCCTTGTTTTTCTCTTTTTTCCCAATGCCTCTGTAGGTAACTGCAATTTCAGCCCACTCTTCCCACTCCACCTCCCAGTAGCAGCGTCCGTCCAGCCTCTCCTCACACAGAACCTGAGCGTGACGACCCTCAAACCGATCTGGACACTCCGGATAGACCTGAACATCCCTGACACGTTGCGCAGTACTGCCGTTCTCAGACAGGACAATATTCCTGTGAGCCGTGTTCACATCCAGTTTGAGATCACAAGCGTCTGCACAAAAAATTAAAAAATACAATGTTTCCCAACACACAAAATTCAAGTGTTCTTCTGTAAAGACAGTGTCTTTAAACAGAGCCATGGAAAATAATCAGTCATTTTTACCACCAAATATTAGCTAAGAATATTTACAATGCTATGACCCTTGTATGTTCTGCCCTAATCTTCTTCCCAGAGCCTGGTATAATCTGATTGGCTGTAGTAAGTGACGCTCCAACTATAACAGGTGGTGAGTTGACAGCATTAGAGGAGGCTGTTCCAGTAGTCGTGTCTGTGTCATCAGTTCTTGTGTTTTAGCTCTCACTTGTGTATAGGTCCCAAAGAAGAAATGTAAATAACTACCTTTATAAGTAGGGGGTGAGTTTTTGTTGTTTTGATACAGTTTCTTCTGTTTTTATAGTAGGGAGATAATGAAGGTATTGTTTTTTTTAATTAAATAAGTATGATAGTTGGTTCTGTTTATTTTATTTGTTTTGGAATTTTGTTACATCTCACACATTAAATCATGCAGATGAAGAATCAACTTTCTTTGTGTCCCTGAATGAAATAGTTTATGCTTCACTGAGTAGATTGTCCACAGGGGGGCAACATTTAAATTATTAATAAATAACAGAAACTCTGCCACTAGGTGTCACCATAACACATTTTATAAAATGAATAACTACATGAATCATCAGAGAAAAATGGCTAACTGCTTTGCTGTGTGTGTTATTTCAGTGTGTATTGGGTTCTGGTATACATACATTTTCTAGGACCTGCTGAAACTCGGAACTTCCCTCCATGGTCCACTCTGAAAGATTATCATAAACAACATCAAACACATGAGCAATTAGAGTAAGTTTTTAAGCAGCACATATAATCCAGGCAAAAGAACTGGACACTTCTGGTCATATTACATGTTTTGTTTATGATAAATTGCCATTAAAGCAAATGTTGTATCATCTGCTGGGTTTAAAAAAAGTTTCATTATTTTTCTTCCCAATATGTTACATTTAGGGGTGTCATGGTGGTGTAGAACCTAATGTCACTGTCACACAGCCCCAGGGTCCTGTGCTTAAGGGTTTGAATCCCGCCTTGTGTTTGTGTGGGCTTCTCTGGGAGCTCTTGTTTTCACCTTCTATCCAAAAAATACACCTCAAAATGTATTCAAAAGTGCCCATAAGTGTGAGTGTGTGTGCATGATTGCCTGAGAAATGTGTGTTCCTGCCTTGCACCTAGTGATTCCAGATACTGGTTAAGCCTTTACAAACTAATAAATGCTAAATTTAGCTAATAAATATTATCTGTGCAACAGAATATAAAGAGCTATTTTACGTAGATAATTTGCCATTAAACAGCTAAATCTATAAAATAAATCTTATTTGTACTTTCCCTATTTCTTCTTCAGTTAGCAATGCTGTTTTATGGATATGATACTTGTTCTGAAAGTAAAAAAAACTAGTAATTTCTCTTCAAGCCTTCTTTAATGACCTGATCTTTTCCAGCCTGATGTGTGGATCCTCCTGTAGATCCAAGAGTTTCCTTTCTGCTGACTCTCCTGGATGATTATAGCTCAGATCCAGCTCTCTCAGGTGAGAGGGGTTTGATTTCAGAGCTGACGCCAGAGCAGAACAGCCTTCTTCTGTGACCATACAAAGACACAGTCTATATACAGGAAGAAAGAGCAAAAGCTCTCATGAGAATCAAGAATTATTCATGTATGTTTTCAAACCCTCAGCAGGATATTATAAACTGCAAGACTCCATACACCCCATCATTATTTCACTTTCCTCTATCAGTGTCTCAGGCAACATATTAATCTTGTCCTCTTTCTACATTTTATATAAATATTCACCACAACTGTCAAAAAGCAGTTAACCTCATTATCTCCAGTGTGCAGTGTGGTTTCTCCAGCACCGCAGAAAGATACTTCACTCCTTTATCCCCCAGTTCATTATAACTCAGGTCCAGCTCTACCAAGGTTGAAGAATCTGAGCCGAGAACTGATGCTAGGTCTTCACAGGACGCCTCAGTGAGATTACAGCAACAAAGCCTTTGAAGTGATGTCACAGAGCAAAGACATGCATTGTAATACATTAGGATTAATCCTAGCAATAATATGATGATCTTAAGAATTCTGACCACAGTGCATCAGGTATTCCGTAATATATGAAGGCGATGTGTCATTGTAAAATGTAAGAAATATTAATTAAATATTACGGTTTAACCTCTTTAATGGAAAAGTGCAGCTTGTGAAGTGATGCTAAGATTCAGTCTGTTTTTCTACTGAGTTAATTGTGTGTTGTAATTGTAATGTCAGTAGAGAGCAGCGTATTTAAAAGAAACACAAACCTGAGAATCTCCAATTTACAGCAAGGATCTTTCAGTCCGACTGAAATCTGCTTGGTTCCTGAATCTTGTATGTCATTGTTGCTCAGGTCCAGCTCCCTCATGGGCGACATATCAGAGCTGAGGACTGTGGCCAACATCCTGCAGCTTTCCACACTCAGTTTACAGTGATCCAACCTTATATAAGACAAAAGGAAAATATTTGTCTTTAATGTAACATCAAAGACAACTGAAGAAATTTCAAGCACTTTCTTGCAGAATTTTTCAGGAGATACTCCTGATTGATCAGTAGTACATTTTTTCTACAATTCCACTTGTTAGTTTGGTCTCCCAATCACATAATATGTGAATCTTTTTCTGTTGACACCAGTGAAACATCATTTGGGCTCAAAGTGCTTGAAGGAGAACATTAAGTTCCATTACATCAACTAACAAACACCCAAGTTATTTGCCATCCGAATGAGTGATGGGAAAGAGGGACATTGGGAATCCTGCCAAAATGTTTTGAACTTGGGAGCTAAAGGCAAGGATTTTTTAATCCCAGGTCCATAATATTGTGATTACACTACAGCATATGAAGGGACATCAAGTATTTTTAGTCTTATGGAAAAAAATATAAAAATTTTGGCATTAAATATTGTGTTTGCACGACCCTGAAATGGAAAAGCGGAAAAGAAGATGTATGTATGTAGATTGTGTTTGCCGTTGAAAGAATGCTAAGTGAAGGCAGAACTTACAAAGCTCGTCTTGTGTGTTTCACCACATCCAGCAACTTAATCAGTCCTACATCCGAACCTCTGAATTTCTTCAGTTCAAACTTCTCCTGGATTTCCTCTGACATTTGCAATACAAACACCAGAGCCGACCATTGGGCAGATGAAAGCACCTTTGTGGAAATGTCTTCTGAGCTCAGGTAGTTCTGGACTGTCGCCATCAGGGAGTCATCCTTGAGTTCAGTCAGGCAGAAGAAGAGATTGGTGCATCTTTCCGATGACTTTGACTCATGGATTTTCTTTTTAATGTAGTCAATTGTGTCCTTCAGATTGTGTTCTCTGATCTGCTGTTGAGGCTGTAGACTCTTGAGGAGTCTCTGGTTTTCATGAAGCGAAAGACCCAAGAGGAAACGGAGGACAAGATCCATTTGTCCATTCTCACTCAGCAAGGCTTTATTAACTGCTGTCTTGTGAAGGTTACAGAGACTATGCATTAGTTTACATTTTATTTTATCCAAAAAAGACTGAAGGAAAGGATTCCACTGTGGACTAAATGTGAGGAATACATGTAAGGCGGCAAGAAACTCCTGAAAACTCAAATGTACAAAACTGAAGACCTTCTCGTCCTTCCTGAAGATCTGTGTACAAATGCCTGAGTATACCAAAGCTTGATCCACATCAATGTCGCAGTCTTTCAGGTCACTATCATAGAATATGAGTTGTCCCTTTTCCAGCTGGAGAAATGCCAACTTTGCAAGCTTCAGGATGTCTTGTGTTCCCATTCCATTTATCCCATACGTGGGAGGCTGCCGTTTGTCTGTCTTTCCTTTATATTTTTCAGTCATCTGTGTTGTCTGGAAGAGCAGGAACCGTATGTACATTTCTGTCAAAGTTGTAGGGCCATTCTCCACCATTTTGCCATCCCTCAGCATTTGCAGGAGAACTGAGGCAGCAATCCAGGAGAAGACAGGTATGTAGCAGAGAATGTGGAGGCTCCTTGATGACTTGATGTGTGAATAGATTCTACTGGCTTTTTCTGGATCCATGATCCTCTTCCTGAAATACTCCTCCTTCTGCTGGTTTGTGAAGCCACGTATTTCCGTGATTGGTTCAAAGTACTTACGAGGGATCTGGTTGACTGCTGCGGGTCGAGACGTTACCCAGAGTAGAGCAGAGGAGAGCAGATTTCCTTTGATAAGATTCGATATCAACTTCTCGGCTGTAGTCTCTTCTGAGAGGCTAGTTATTTTTTTCTCATTAAAATTAAGTGGAATTCTGCTTTCATCCAGACCATCAAAAATGAACACTATCCTGCGCTTATCACTAAACATCTCAGACTCATTAAGGTCACAAAGTTCTGGATGGAAGTAAAGAATTAGTTTCCTTAGAGTGTGATGTTGATCTTTGATCAGGTTCAGCTCCCGAAATGGAAGGAACAAAATGAGATCTATGTCCTGGTTTGACTTTCCTTCAGCCCAGTCAAGAACAAACTTGTGCACGGAGACCGTCTTCCCAACTCCAGCAATTCCAACTGTTAAGACTTTTGTGCCTTTTGTAATATCACCTGTTTGGACTTTGAAAATATCACTGAACTGGATTGGAGTTTCTTCCACTCTGGGATGAAAGGCCTCTACCTGTCTGATCTCATGCTCATTGCACACCCCTCCTGTGCAGCCTTTAATCACATAAAGTTCAGTGAAGATGTCGTTCAAGAACACATGGTCACCTTCCAGGTCTGTCCCTTGATACAGCTTCATAAACCTTGTCATAAAACTGCTTTTCAATCTTGCCTTTATTGACTGGAATAATTCTGTTGGTAGAGAAAGTTAGAACAATAAATCAGATACAGGTAAACAGATCCGAGCTTTGTCATACACAGATAATGACATGCTTCCACAGACATTTTTGGATTCTGGCAAACAGCTGCAGTGAGAGGAGACAGTCACACAGTGTGTAGAGCCAATCATGGAGGTGAAAGCAGAATCTCCCCGTCAGGGCTCAGGATGGACAACAGGGGCAAGAGCAGGCTGTTAGATGGTTCAGGTTCAAGTAGCAGTGATGAAAGCAAGCTCTCTCAGTCAGTGTGTACTACGGAGTTGCTGAAGCATTGGCATGAACCTTACACTCCTATCCTGTACTTTACCTTCAGTGACAGCATTAGAGGTGGCAGACAGCTGGGCAGTTCTGCTGGAGCTGGAGGATGCTGAGGCTGAAACAGAGGTAGAGATGGACAATAGGTCAGAATGAGGTATGAAAGGATCAGACACTACAGTGATGCTGAAATTTTTCAAAACTCTGTCCACCCACTGTTCAGTCTATTAGATACATCTACATCTATGTTGTAGATGTGTTGGTCATCCTTTAGTCCTTCATCAGTGGACACAGGGCACTATTCACAGAATACTGTTTTCTGGAATGCACCACATCAGCATTCACTCCAAGATCAGTAACAAGATCACTGTTTTTCTGTGAGTGGTCTTAATGTACCGGTATATAGATGTACACCAATTAAACCCATCTCAAAGCATTTTAAAATGAAGACTTGTTTTCTACTCTACCCTGTGCAAACTTGGTCTTCAGCTCTTCAGCAAGTTGGTTCTGGTTGATCTTCATAAGAATTTTCAGTGCAATCTCCACAGATCCGGAATAGCTATATTTACACACCATCTTATCCACGGTGACCTCTCGACTGGCCTTGTCCAGCTCACACTTAGGAAGGGGTTGAAAATTGTTCAGGTCACTCCTTGTGGTCAGGTGCCACTGAAATGTCTGCAGGTCCTCCTCTATCAGATCTCCCAGTATCTCCAGCAGCAGCAGTGGGGCGGCCTCCATACTTTTTCACTCAAAATAAAGGAATTAACAAAATGTAATTTTCTGTACAAAGCGTCGTAAATCCAGTATAAATAAATCCAATTCTGACAGCTACCTGCATGAAATCCTTGTGTTGCTAAATTGAATTAATATTTAGGGGAAGGTCATTCCTACGGCACCAATACATTTAAAGATTAAAAATCATTTAATTATATTTCTATTACGTTACGGAATACCACAATATTTACATTACTGTATCATACAAGAAAAAGCCAAAAGCTACACAGCAATCAGGAAGCTGTGTACAACAGAAGCTGTCAGAAAGAGGTGTCCAGTTTTAGTTGTTGGTAAAAGGGAAAAACTTTTTTTTTTTCAAATACATGAAATCACAGCGGCTTATGCAAAGGTCACAAGAAGGGAATTAATTACTATAATTGTGGAGAGAATTCAGCAAATTTATGGATAAAAGAAAAGTATTTAAAATGTGGCTTTCCCTAAGAGACCCACTGTATGGAGTATAAATTGGTTCATTAAAGAACTACAGAATGGCATTTGATAAACAACCCAGACCTGAAAGGATATGCATAGAACCACAGGTCAAACACGATTGTACAAATATAATGGCTTTAACACACACACAAAGCATGATATGGACTTTATCCATTAGACCCATTTAATTATCCATTTATTTTATTATCCATTTTATTATATCTATAATTAACTGATCAGATATATGTGTAAAATACTGCATGTTTATGTTGCCTCATAAAACATTCTACACAATGTGAATTGGATTGAAATTTATTTTACCTTTTCTAGTGTCTTTTATTGACCGTTCCAAGTAGATCCATTTCCATCAGGATGATCATAACCAGAGCTGGGCTGTGAGAGCAGACGTGTGCTGATATGAAGTCAGTGTCATGGTGATATTTGAATTGAGAACAAGTTTGATCAGGCACACTTCAGGTGGAAAAATGAGTCATCTTTTCATGATGTAACTAGAAAGACAGGAACTGCTCACGTGAGATCCTGAACCTGAAAAAGATAATTGCCTTCACCAAAAAAATGTCTGGGCAAAGTCTGAGCTATTTAAACTCCTTCAGTCCTGAGTGAGTGAGCAGTGCTCAGACAAACGTCCAGCAGCTCTCAGCACAGGAACTGAAATGTGGGCCACCCTGTTCTTCTCTTTGTGGATCAGTGGTGCCACCAATTACAAAAAATAACATGAAAAAGAGAGAGAGAGAGAGAGAGAGAGAGAGAGAGAGAGAGAGAGAGAGAGAGAAAGTGCACAGGACAACAAAGGAAAGGCAAAGAGAACAATAGAAACAGGAGAAAAAAAAGACAATAAGTTAAAACAGATGCAGTATACAAACAAATGGATGACAAAGTGAATGAAGAATGGAAAAAGAATCAGTGAAATTAAACATAAGCCATAGAAATTAGAGAAAAAATATGAATGAAAGAATGAATCAGATGAAAAAAGGGACATTTATGTTTTTACTTACGTACTCCAACAGAAGTAAAGACTTAGAGTACATTCCATCAAATTAATTAAATAGTTAATAAAATTTCATGTTTCCTCTTGAACCATGTATTTTCTAATGTTGAGATACTAGTGTTTATTCAGAACTGACAGGTTCAGCCTGTTTTGGCCTATGAAAACCTGTGGATTTGCCTGTTGATGCTCCAGATCTAGACACAGAGTCTCAGTTAACAACTACAGATTAAAAAAATGCAGTCAGTCATTTCTACCACAAGAAACAGCAAACAATGTTCATAAAAGTCATCACTTATCTTACCACATACTTTTTAGATAAAGCGCAGCTCAAATGAAATGAACTAGTTTGTTTCATCATCTCCAACTGAACCAGTTTATGTTCCAGAGAGTATATTCCTCACATTAGAGCAGCCATGTCTCTGATGTATACAGGCCTCTAGGTGTCAGTGGAAAATAGACATAATCAGTGGACAAAACAAACAAACAAAAAAAACATTAAAAAGATTGTACACTTATAAAGCATACATACTTTCATTAGATCCAATAAACACCAGTATCTCAGGATTAGCAGGGTGAATCAAAGAGAGAATTCATTTGATTGTTAAAGTCTCTGTATTATTAAATAAAGGAAGACTCCAGTCTAGAGAAATTCCCAGTCTGAAGATTTGACAGGGGATGAATAGAACCAGACTTCCCCCTGAGAACATTGTTATAAATGTGCCGCATCCTCCCTGAGTCAGTTTTATGGTTATTTGAAAAAGGCGTCGGTCTAAACATACATTCATACTGGTAAAGATACTGGTACAACAATGTAGTCCCCAAAGAAATTAGAGATGAATACTTTTCTCCATCATCGTCATCACCATCATCAACATCATTCCACATAAAGCTCTTTAGAGCTGGGTGGACGTCACTGGTGGTGATGGAGAGGGAATAACAGGGTTCAGTTTACTCTCACTGGAAATAAATCCACATTTCTCTCCAATCAACCACTTCACACCTACACTCCCTCAATCACTGTTTACAGCTCACACACTGAATCATAGAGGAATTTCAAATTTCTCATTAAAATCATCAAAAGTACACTATTATATGTGCACACAACTCCATCCCATAGAGGATTACACAACAAATGACCACTGAGATGAAGCGATGTGTGTCTCTAAGGTGTTGAATTCAAAGTAAATTTTCTATGAAATTCAGAAGAGGAGTGTGTATAAAAAGCTGGAAATAAATGTCAGAAGCCATCAGTAAAGTAAACTACTGTAGTTACTAACAAAGATATTCAATAAAAACAAAGAGCATATTAATAAAGTAGCCCTGGTTTACAGGAGAAACTAATGATATCCCAGAGGTGTTATTACAGCAAGACCAACAAGAACATCATAAAAACACAGTAAATGTCCTTACTTTCACAAGCAGAGCTAGTGGCAGTGTGTAATAGTTTTCTGATCTTGGTCTCCTCACTTCTGGACTGTGCATGTGGAACGCTTTATTCCTATCATTAGCCGGAAGTAATCTGAAAAGATAAAGTCTCATAAGTAAATGTTTCACAGTTCAATGTTCAGTACAGAGACAGTCTCCTCCTAACGTCCTGGCACCAACTTACAGGCAAAAATACAAGCAAAATGATCTGAACTAAAGTCATTCATTATTGCTTGTACTTTTGATATTTCATGACATTTCTAAACATAATTTTAGATCCCAGATTCTGAAACCAAGCAAAACTGATGCATAAATAAATTCAAAAAAAGCCCAATGTTGAAAATAACCCACTGTTTCAGACATGCCTTATATTATAATAGTTGATTAATCAGTTAACCTCATTTGTCACAGAGTGTAACCTTTTCACTGGAAATGGCTAGCATATAGTGCTCCATATTAATCCATAGTGGAGCACTTTCAGAGGAAAGTTTGTTAAAGAGAATAATAATAATAACAATAATAATAATAATAATCCATTTTATTTATATAGTGCTTTTCAGGATACTCAAAGTCACTTTACATACATAAAAATCAGGGAAATCTAAAGAGCATAGGATAAGACAAAGACATAAAGACTATAAAATACAGTTCAAATAAGAAAAGTAAAATACAAAATAACACTAGATCAAACAATAAAACAGGCAAAAGCTGAAAAGCAAGCTATGAAAAAGAGTATTAACTCATGTATTAAAAGCAGATCTGAAGAGGTGAGATTTGAGGAGCCAGGGCAGTGCAGTCACAGATGTGTTTGGGAAGAGAGTTCCAAAGTCAGGGAGCAGCTAAAGAAAAGGCTCTGTCCCACCAGGTGCGGAGTTTAGTCCTAGGAGGTACGGACAGGAGATTGGCATCATAAGAGAGAAGTTTTCGGGAAGAATTGTGATAGTGTAGCAAGTCAGTGAGATAGGATGGTTGTGGAGGGTTTTGTGTGTGAATAGAAGAAATTTGAACAGAATCCGGTCTGAAACAGGAAGCCAGTGAAGTTTCTGTGATGGACAGGTGTGATGTGTTTGTGAGAACTAAAGTGAGGGAGAAGACATGCAGCTGAATTTTGAATATACTGAAGTTTATTGAGGATTTTGGATGATGTTCTGTAGAGAATGCTATTGCAATAATCAATTCTGGATGTGATGAAAGCATGGATCAAGATTTCAGCAGCAGAAAAAGAAAATGAAGGACAAATGTTTTTTAGATGAAAGAAAGCAGTTTTTTATTTTTATTTTTGTATTTGACTTACGTGACGTTCAAAGGAAAGGCTGCGATCAAAAATAATGCAGAAATTACAGATATGAAAGGAAGGAGAGAGTAGAGTTGTCAGTAGTAAGGCAAAAGTTGTGAGTGGTTTTTGTGAAAGATTTTGGGTCAATGATAATCATGTCTGATTTATCACAGCAGGTAGTGTCGCAGTCACACAGCTCCAGGGGCCTGGAGGTTGTGGGTTCGATTCCCGCTCCGGGTGACTGTCTGTGAGGAGTTGGTGTGTTCTCCCCGTGTCCGCGTGGGTTTCCTTCCACAGTCCAAAAACACACGTTGCAGGTGGATTGGCGACTCGAAAGTGTGAATGTGTCTGTGTTGCCCTGTGAAGGACTGGCGTCCCCTCCAGGGTGTATTCCCGCCTTGCGCCCGATGATTCCAGGTAGGCTCTGGACCCCCCGCGACCCTAAATTGGATAAGCGGTTACAGATAATGGATGGATGGATTTATCACCGCTGACAGTTTGCACGCTCAGTTTGTGTTTGCTTGCTGCTGTTTAGTACTGTGCCTAAGCTTTTTACTTAAAGCCTTTACTGTTAATACTTTGCTAACTTATCCTTGTTAGTTGTACTTAGCGTTTTTTCTAAATTTACTGTTAATACCACTACCACTTTTATTGTTGTTTTTCACATTAATAACTACGCTCCTCTACTCTCCTGATTATGGCGACCGCGGAGGAACGAGCTCAGGCTCAGCACGGAGCTCGAGCAGCTGGGCCGCCGAATTCAGCGTCTCCTGGAGAAGCACACGGAGCTCCAGCGGGAGAAGACGAGGCCCGCGCTGCGTCCTACGCGGCCGATGGCACTCCAGCTCCTTCATCGCGGCGGCTCTCTGGGACGGCCACCTTTACTCCAGCTCCGAGTTGGGAGCATCAGCGTGGGCGTGGGAAGCCGAGGTCGTCTCCCCCTCTACCAACCGGTTTGAGGTGCTCAGCTCATGGCCCTCGCCTGCACCGAGAGCTAAACAAGGCGGTGTTCTTATTATTCGCGACTCTATAGTCAGACATTTAAGAGTCTCACGCACTAAACGTAATGCTGCTGTGTCCTGGATGTTGCCAGGCGACCTCCCTCGGTGTTGCGGCGTGGGGACTTCGGCACCGTCCACGTGGGGACGAACGACACTTCTGCCCAACAGCGTCGGGCCGTGAATCTCATTTGTCAGTAGTGATGTGTCGGTCGCGAACGAACCGGTTCAAAGAGCCGGCTCTTGTAAGTGAACGATGAGAGCCGATTCCCTTCTAAGACCGAGCCATTTTTTTCTAAGGCTTGTCATTCAACCAATCAGAGAACAACAAGCAAGCTCCAACCCTCCAACCCTCCGAGCTGAGACACTTGGTTTTCCTGAATGCCAATCTGCCTTCCAAAAAATAGTTGAAGAAAATGTTAAATCAGTTAAATGTTTGTTGACAGTTGTGGTTGTTTTAATCACTACCGTTGAATGCTGCTGTTTTGCACTTTGCAGAGTATTTGTTTATTTTATTTCCCAGAAATGGATGATTATTTAATTTAATAAGCTATTTTGTAAAACCTACCTTTTGGGTTCCATTGGCTATACTTCAGAGTTTACAAGTGATTTTTTTATTAAGGTGTTTAAATAAAAATCCAGTTATTTATACAATTGAATGTGTGAGTGCAATCAGTGAGTTATTACAAGACAGCCATAAAAACAATTGGCCATTGCAACACTATTTATTATTTTTAATATTGAACAATAATATTTTGTCCATAAAGTCATGTAAAATGTAGGTAATATTGATCTGTACCAGTGGAAGTTAAGTGGTAAAACAAAGAGCCATTTAGGAGCCGAAAGAGCCGGCTCTTTATGAAGAGCCGAGCCAAAAGAGCCGGCTCCCCAAAAAGAGCCAAAATTCCCATCACTATTTGTCAGTCCTCCTCTCCTCCGAGACCTATCTCATTACTGAGTCCGGGAAATGACATCACTGAAAGTCACATGATTGATAAAGTGAACATGGCGGAATACGCAGTGTGCGAATCTCTGGCAAGTGGAAATAGTTGTAAAAAAACTCAATGTTTTTGCAGTCTTTTTACATTTTATACAATTCTGTAACATATGATGTACACAAAATTTAAGTCAAACATATTCCTGGAATTATAGTATATGGTTGGTTAGTGAAATATTTGCCTAGCTAATATTGAGGTTAGTCTCAGAATCTCCACTAAATTTGATTGGGATATAAGTGATATGTTTATGTTCTAATATGAAGGAGTCAGTGACTAAAAATGTCGATGACTAATTGTTGTGATCTCTAACAATGTGTCTCGACATTTTTTCAATCATATTTTAGGCATCCTTTTTAAGAATTTCGTTCTTATTGCATTTCTTTTAATAAAATGCTAGTTTGTATTTTAATGACACCTTATAAAAGCACATTTTCAAAATGATTCGTTAACTAAATTACACTGGAAACAAAGCATTTATTTGTATTCCAAAATTATTAAAATAATTAAATAATAATAAAAAAACAATGCAAAATGTGAATAAACAACAATTAAGAAAAAGCACACATTCAATTTTACAGTTTAAAACTAATTTAAATATTCAGTTTATTATAAAAACAAACTACAGAATGAATACAAAGAATATTCTGAACAGAGAAATCTTGCATTTAATGACATCATTCTTGCTTTAATTATTTATAAAACATATGGAATAAAACACAAATATGAACAGAGACAAATGTAATAAAAGAAAGTAGTTATAAATGAATAAATCCTACAGAATTTAAAATAAATCTGTACAGAGAAAATAAGTGACATGCAAGAACAGGTTTTTACTAATAAAACAAACTGCCACTACGCAAAAAACAGCAATACTAAAATACAAAATGCAAACAAAATAATAATAATAATAAAAACAAGCAGTTTTTTAAAATTCGACAAACCAGAGAATGAAAAAAAGAAATCAGTTTGAATCATTCAAAGGCTACATGTGAAAAAACATTTTCAACTTCATATCTGTTGGAACCTTCCAGTTTTCTCAACAGAAGGATGGTGATCCTAAAGTGAGATGAATTATTGATTAGACAGGATAATGCAATGTTAAACAAATATTTTAAATATAATTTATTACCTCTGGAGTCATGACTTCTAAAACGAACAATGTACTCTTCAGACTTGCTCTGTTGCATTTTATCACCTCAAACGTCCTCTCTATGATGGCTTCAGTCTATGAGAAATATAAAGTTTTATTTATACACTATTGGACATAAATATGAACAGACAGTAAAATGAAGCTTGTGACATTAAATTATTTTTTTTACTTATAATCAAGACTTGTGACCTGAGCATCATTTAATTTAACTTGTCTTTGAAAGAATGGTGAGCCATACACAAATGATAAAAGATCAGATTATTATATTAGGACATTGGTTCCCAATTCTGGAGGAGAGCCTGCACATTTTAATTATTTTTTGCTGTAACTCACCTACCAGTGGTCATCAGTCTAATCCAAAAAGGGCCAGTGTGGCTGCAGGTTTTTATGCCTATCAAGCAGGAGTTCAACTGATTATATTTGTTTAATCACCTGGTTTCAGTCTTCAAAAAATTGATAAGGTTTGCTTCTGCTTAGCTGTAGCATCTGTTTGTGGATAAGACTGTTGACCTCTGAATAAGACAATTGGTTTGATCAGGTGTCAGTTGCATCAGAGCAGGACAACTCTGAATTGCAGAGTAGGGAGTATTCCTGGACAAGTTCAAACTTTGACACATCTAGCCTATTTATTCAAATTAAATTTATTTGTATAGCGCTTTTTACAACTGATGTTGTCACAAAGCAGCTTCACAGAATTCCAGTAAGACAAAGATTTGACATGAAATGTAAAAAAATGTAAAAAACCCCAAGCGAGCAAGCCAGGGGAGGAACCAAGTCTCACAAGGGGTGACCTATCCTCCTCTGGTCAATCTACTGGTAATAATAGTTAGTTATCCATGAGAACTTCAGTGTTTCAGTATTTATTTTCACAGGTGACAAGTGACATGCTTTATGATCATTGTATATCCGTAAAACGAAATTTGACCTTTGTGTTTAACCCATATGTGGCAGTGAACACACTCACACTGGTGATTGGGGCAATGAACACACACACACACCAAGAGTAGCGGGCAGCCATACTTGGCATCTGAGCCAGATTACTGTCATTTCAAAGAAAACAATAGTTTTAAGCAAAGAAATATCATCAGCACACCTCAGCTGACAATGAATCACACAAATAAAATTTATCATCAAACAGAACATGAATTTGCAATCCAAATATTCCATGCTGTTACACGCTTGGTCTTGGAACAAGGCCGGTAAACCCTTGAACAGCATGCGATGTTTACTGTAAGCTATAACCTCATCACTGATTGGAACATCAGATCACCAAATCCATGAGATTCAGTCCTTTTTTGTACATGGGATCTAGAAATAGATTTTCCCTTTTGGCTTGGCTCAAAACCTATGAGTGGATATGAAGTCTGCATTCTCAGTAAACATGTTACACACAAAAATGCTCACTACATTTCCTATAACAGTCCAATGCTAGACCGAGAACAAAGGAAAAATACAATGCAAATGATTAAATTAATTTACTGATAAAATGTAGTGTCCTGACGTCCACAGTGGGATGACAAGGGCCTCTTTCAATTGAGCATCATACATAGAAATACAGATATTATTCACATAATCATCATATAATAACACTGAATATTGTGAAAATAGGTTTAGGGTTAGAGTGCAAACACTTACAGGGAGATGGTCAAGCGGATCAGCATTGCAAGGAAGTAACCACGTTGGCACAACATAGATATTTGCAATGAAAATAATCCTTCCCTATAAATTATTTTTATTAATGCAATACAACTACAATCAGCAAAATTACAAAGAAAGTTCCTAGCTGTGTGATTATTACCTGTGCTCTGGCAATTCCATCAATGATACTAAGGCAGGCATTTCCTACCTACAAACAAACAGGAAGAGACAGATATATACACTGTTCAGCCACTTGCATCAAAGTGTAGTTAATGAAGTGTCGGTTCTGTGCAAATATATCAACACACATGCAGCCTAACCTGATTCAGATACATTACATGTATAGGTTTAATTATACAATATGTTCAATGGCTTAAAAACATTTAATCACCGTTGCTTCCATGTCTTGGGGCAAGCCCAAAGTCCAAAAGTCCTCCCGGACAAGGCAAATGTTTCCATTTTTTACAATAAAAAGACATAAAAAGTCACATGAGAAAAAAATATATATATATATTTTGGACAATACATTTGTTATTTAAAGGCAAAAAATGTTCTACCATCATCACATGAAGACTGGGGATTCTTGCTCCACTGACATCACACCTGACTGCTGTGTATGTGTAGATGCTTGGGAGGTTTGAACAGAAAGCACATTAAAATATGCCTGGGAAGCAGGCGTGACAAATATTCACTCAGTCATTAATCTTTATATAAATATGTGCACGCACGGACAGAGTATAAAAATAGGAACTGGGATGTATATAATTAACGTAAACACACTTACCTAAAACTGCTTGCCCAAGCTCATTCAGAGTTATATTGTTAATACACTGGTCCATTAGTCCTCTCTTCAGCTGTGTCTCCAAAAAGCGGTAGTTCACTGATGTATTGCGATGGTGAATAATATTTCTCATGAAAAACATGTGTTGAAGGGGACATGTTGTTCAGAAAATAATTGTTTTTTCGCATACTTCCAAACAATTGTTCTGCTATCTGACTGTTGAGGGAACCTTGGAGTTCTGGGACAAAATTGATTCTCTTTAAGATGTCCCTCTGATCCTTTGTGTTTGATTCATGAAGCTTATCATAAAGCACATAATGACTGTTAGCCCCAGTTGATGGGATGGCCACTACCATCTGAATTGGGAGAGCTTTCAACAAGCCAAGAGAGGGACAATTCGAGTTTTCCTTTCTGTGTTGCAGAAATGTTTTGAGGTGTAGGCTCAGCCAACAGTCCGTCATGGGGTTTGAATGGTATGATGGCTGGAAATCTCAAGTTTGCATGTGTGACCAAACCATGAGCAAAATCATAGACTGACACATTTGGTATGTGTTGATAGGAGAAGATCAGTGAAGGACTTTCTGCCCTTAAGTTGAATTTCAAACTATACACAACACAATGTGGACATGCAATGACACACCATCCACCTGTTAAAAAAAAATGAATATAATGAAGAGAAGAACAAAAATGATGGACAGGCAAAATATCTTTTCTGAAATTTGCTTACCTGAGGCACCCCAGATTTTCTGAAAGACCTTATCATAGGTGTGCCTGTTCTTCATCTCCTGTTGCAGTCTTACAATTAGATCATCACGGGACCCTCTTGGGTCTATGAGACATGCCTTGCATAGTTTGCGCACTGTGCCTACCTAGAGAAATACACACACACACACACACACACACATTCACAGCCCTAAAATTAGACTGTAGTCTATCTGTCCATCTAAATATTTTGTTAGACCCAGCAGTGCTGATGTGTCTGATCCACTCCTATCATTCCAACACACAGTAACACTCCACAATCACCATCAGTGTCACTGCAGTGCTAAGGTCCACTAGGGGTCAGAACAGGTTGAATGAGGTTTACAAAATATGCAGATCAACAGATGGACTACAGTCTGTAATTGCATAACTAGAATAGAATAGAAAGCCTTTATTGTCATTACACACTACATAGTGGTCCTGTACGTTCAGTGGAGCTGAGAAAATAACAAGTGTAGAAATAAAGTGCATTCATCACATTTCATCTTGCATTTACACTACTCATGTTTTAGTTGTACCTTTTGTTTTTTAAGCTCATCCATAAGACGTTCCTCTGTTATCATGAACAGTTCTGCCTCTGGACCCTCTCAAACAGGCAAGACTTTTTCATACTCTGTGTTAAGCACATAGTCTCCTTTTCTGGTGTGTCTGCCAATCCATGGTGCCCAATATTCATAAGATGGATGAACAGCCCAGGGATATTTTGCATAAAAAATCAATAACAAAAATAATGACAAATAGGTGTCACTGTGCATAGGTATTCAACTGTCAAGGTTCTTGAAAGCATTTTATAAATGTAATGTACTATTAATATTATTATATCACTATTAAAATAACAATTCATAAAATTACTGGGGACAAATCCACGAACAATCATTTCAAAATTGAATTCTTCAATGTTGACCTCTCCTTTGAAGTTTCTAGAAGGCTCTTTTATTAAACGGGACACTGGGATGAGGAGGGTTAGCAACTCTCTAGGACTCTGAGATGAGGTGGGCTAGCCACTAGGTCTCTGGGATGAGGTGGGCTAGCCACTAGGTCTCTGTGATGCTGGGATGAGGTGGGCTAGCCACTAGGCCTCTGGGATGAGGTGGGCTAGCCACTAGGCCTCTGGGATGAGGTATGGGGCTGAGATGCTGTAAAAGGAAGAACTTACCTGCCATGCTGAAGACTCCTTTTTTGTGTAAGTCCATAATAACAACAGCAGGGTAATAGCCACAATTAATACAGGAGTATGTATAATTATGACTGGTGAGTGCCTCAAAATGGCAATATTAGTAGACCAGTATTCTTGTAAAGTCTTTCATGCTGGCACTTACAGGATTTCATTTGGTGGAGTTCAGTCGTAAACCAAGGAGCAGAATGAATGAATGATACTAGTTTGGTTTTAATAGGAGCCAAATTATCTAGGCAGGCAGACAGCGTGTCATTATAATATTCAACAAGATACAACAGACAGGAGTAGTCTAGACAAAGTGGAATTAATAGAAGGGAATTGTGTGAGTTGGTTTAATGAAATGTTGACGAAAGTGCAATCAATACCCGAGTGTTGGAAAAGTGATCCATGTTGCTGTAGGGAAGCAGATTATGTTTATTAGTATGTTCATGTTGCATGTGATATGATGAGTTATTTCAAATGATGGGATGTATAGTAATAAAAAAATTCAAATAAATGAATGGTTGAAGAGAGTTGAGGGAGTGATGTGAACAGAATAGGAAAAGTTCTTATGGTTAACATGAAGTACCTATAAAGCAGTGAGGAGTATCTTTACAAAAGTGTGGGTAAAGGAGTGAAGTTGTAGTAAAGAGAAGGATGTTTAGACATGTTTGCAAGTAGTATTAGATTGTTAGATGTGTGAATTGTAATAAGCATGGTTTATATTCACAAAGGCTTATTTTATGAAAATATTCCATATTTGTAAATTATATAAAATAAGAAAGGAGTGAGTACAAAAGAAGTATATTAGAAATGAGATGTGTTTTAAATGTGCTCAATGTGATTTGAGAAGGAATTAGACATTTTTAAATGTCTACATAGAACTGCAGATTGACAGAGGTGCATATGAGAAGTGTTGCAATAAAGTAGTGATAAGTGAATAAAGTGAGCAAGTATGTAACACTGAAGAAAACAGCCCACTATTCAAATAAAAATTTAAAGCAGCTCCTTTCAATGAATGGACATGGTAGAAATGGTGTTAATAATTTGCAAATAATCATAATATTCAGCAAACCTACCATGATCACTCAGTGGGTGTATATGAGAGTAGAGTCAGTGCATGTAACTACAAGTTAGGTGAACTTAATAAGATGGAAATTCACTGTAATGTAGTTATGGTTTAAGGAATTCCAAGATAGTGGTGCAACCTTTCAGGAAATTTGGCTCAACTTAAAAGTAAGAATATAAACAGACATTCAGAGATGTTCACTGTACTTCATCTAGTTCCTTTGCATGGTTTTAAATGATTCTTTATAGAAGTATGTCCTTGTTGTAGAGTATTATGTATTACTCTTTGCGATCAGATGATCACATATGCTCACACTGAGTCGCCAATCCACCTACCAACTCCTCACAGACGGTCACATGGAATGTGGCTCAAACGCACAACCTCCAGGTCACTGGAGCTGTGTGACTGCAACACTACCTGCCGCACCACTGTGCCGCCCAAAGGGCTATCATTTAATTTTTATTTAGTTCATTTATTCAGTTTCATTTATTTCAGAAATACACCATATGTACAAATATTTGAGGACAAAGTTGTAATGAATGTATTCTACATTAAGTTGCACCCATTACTAACACAGATGTGCAAACGTGCACACACTGCCTCTCTAATCCCTGTAGAGAAATACTGACAATAGAACTGGATTCTCTGGAGCAGAGAAACATCAACCTAATGCCAGGCGAAGAATATATAGCACCCCAGTACTGAGCTGTGCTGATGAACCCATATTTACTGTCATGTCTCTTGTTAGGAAGTGAGTAGTAGCCTATATGTAAGCAAACATTATCATTCTCAGCACATGTGGTCTCAGTTAAATGGTTTATTTATCTTTATTTATTGCGAGCATTTCACATATTAAGCCAACCACAAACAAGTCTGTAAATCACATAATGCTGAAAATGTACTCCATATAATGTACTCAATGTTTACAAGGTACAATATTAATACTGAAAACATTATTACATGGTCATACAGCTGTACTACAAAATACACAATAATCTAACACAATATCCCAAAGAACACACTGACATTCTCTTAAACTTCCAAACAATGCTCAAACAGAGCAATCTGAGCTGCATTAGTTATAGAACTTTGTTAGAAGAAAGAATATAACGAGGATACCTATTTTGTGGAAGGGCATTTTATGCAAAGCAGGGCATCACAGTTAACCAGACAGCCTAGGTTTCTAAAAGTATCAAACTATACACACTGTCTGAACTGAGGTGTATAAGGTGCCCTGCAGTCTAGTATCTGTGCCTTAAGAATTGAGGTGAGGGCCCTACAGTCCAGTTTCCATGCCTTAAATATTCTGGGGTGAGGGGCATGGCGTAACCACACACATCGCATTTACCCTGAGACCCTGCTCATCAACACAAGCATTTAGAAACAGCTCCATACCAGCCCTGTTTTCAAAAACAAAAAGGGTTCTTTAGCCTCTGGGTCATCTTCAGAGCCTTTATGTCAACTACATATCTCGAAGCTAGCGACATGCTTGAGTCATGCTTAAAATGTTCTTCCGCACTCACTTGGAGCTGTACCACCCACTTGGAGCTGCCTCCGGCCTGCAGAGATACCCTTCTCGCTCAGTTGGCAATAAACAGCCTATTGTTTACAATGACAGTTTAAAGTGATATGCAATAGTCGCTAGATGGCGCTTCTTTCACAAAGACTGTAGTTTGACCATATGAGCAGCTCCTGTTCTCAAAGTTGTAAATCTTCTAAGATCTAAGAGGAGTGAATGATTTAGTCATTTTTAGTAAAGTCCAAGACATGTACTCAGTGTAGTAGTAAATTATCATTACTTAAGTTCTGTTGAGTGTGAAATTTATAAAGTATATTTGCTTCTGAATTTGTGCAATATGGAAATTTTTAAGAAATTATAAAATAGTAGTCATAAAGGAATGCAATGTAACAAGATATTTGTATCGTGTATAAAGATTGTTTGAGATATAAAAAACAAAGTAAAAATTTGAGATAAAGGTTTTATGTTAAAAAAAACGGAATGTTGGCATAGGTTGGAAATTGAAGTTCGTGTAATTTAATTTAATGCTTATAGGGCAGTAATTGTAATATATACGCTTTAAGATAGATGTAAAAAAGTACAAAGAAGGTGATATCTGTGTTTAACCCATGAGTAGCAGGAAACAGAAATAAACGCATATTACTGAATAGGGGCAGGGAAGTTGCACAGAGCCGGAGCATTGCACAGACAATTTTAGTGGCTGGGGAGAGTTTGTGGAAAAGATGTGTAAATTTAGAAAACATTTTATTTTAGAGGAAAAAATATCAGAAAATGGCAAAATCTGAGTTGCTGGATGTGAGCCAATATAATGGGATATAAAGAGGATGAATTGGGTTTTGTTTGTGTTGTCATGTGATTGCACTGTTCAGGGACTTAAGATCAGCAGAGAAGATATTATTTTGTAATAATTTTATATTGTAAGAGAAAAATAGCAATGTTTTGTAACGTGTTTAATACACAAATAATTATTTATATTTAATATTTTAAAGATGTTGCAGAAAGAAAAGCAAGTGAACAGTGTAAAATGAATGTAGAATTAGGTACAAAAGAGTGCATCGGTACCCTTGAGCCCTTGAGTTTAACAGTACAATAGTTCTCCTGAGTTTTGGATTATTAACACCTCCATCCCCGTACATCTCAATGTAACACAATTAGCATCTGAATGATCTTGAAGGTGAAGGTTTTTGTAGTGAGTAATACAATGAGTATATGCATATAATAACTCATATAACAGAAAAAACTAAGAAATGTCAGTAAGGGTAATATATATATATATAGTAAAAAAATAGACATAAAAAATAGACATAAAAATAGAATATATATATATATATGTGTGTGTGTGTGTGTGTGTGTAAATACCACATAAGACTTGTACTGTGTAACAACATAATGATAAGAATGCATGTATGATCTTGTATTTTACAGAAAAATTAGGTGTTTGCTATTTGCTATAAGTGGTGACAGTCCAGCAGAGGACATATACTCACACATTAACTGTGAATATCTTAGTAAAATTCAGTTATAACTGTTGATATTGTACTGATTGTACTGGAAATAACCTGAGCATCTACAGTAAAGTCATATAGAGAGGATGTTAATCTGAATCTTGTGAGGCATGTGTAGAATCTACAATTTCAAGACTGTGCAGCTGTGTGACACAAACAGTAGCTGTGACTGAACTCCAAATTAAAATATTATTTTAACTGTAAGAAAGAGGTATTCAAATGTAAATGTAATAAAATCTAAATGTAGAGTTTTAGTAACTGCTGTGGTGTTCTGGTGATGGTTACTGGAAATATGTGTTTATGATTCAGTACAAAAAGCTGTAAAGACAATTTTGTGGAGTGCAACTGTCATTTTACTCAGGATTGTTAGGGAAGAGGAAAAAGAGGTTAAACTGACATTAAGAACAAAAATTAGCACTTTAAGGATATTTCAGTTCAAAATCAAATGTACTGAATTTATGTTCATTTCTTTATCTGGATATTATTTTAGATAAGCAAATAATGTAAATAAAACAGTGCTAAATTTTTCAGTGTAACCATCATATGTCAGGTGTGTTATTGTGTTTTTCACAGTTGTTGGTAATGTTATATTATTGGTTTTTATAGTGTAGACATCTGTGATGTAAAATCTGTATGAGGAATTTAATAATTGTCTTATACACACCATTGGTGTGATCTTGTAATAATGGGCTGTATTCAAAAATGTGCAGAATTGAATTCACCAGTGTCAGCACTTGCTATCAGAAATCAGAAAATGTAAATTATATGTACAGGGTCACATAGGTATGTTGAGGTTGCTGCACATGTAGTGTATGATTTTAAATGTATTTGACATGTTTTAATAAATAGTTCTGTGTAGTAAAACTATTCTAGTCTTTTGTTTTTGTTAACTTTTGTTAAAGTTCAGTGTGTAGCATGTTTTATGGAATAGGATTGAATTTTGTCAAAAATACCAGGCAAGAAAATAAGATGTATATATTTGCTTTATTTGTCTAAAACTAGTAAAATAATATTTATCAACAATTATACAAAGTTATAAAAAGGTATATAACAATCAAATGTAGAGACAGTTTAGAAAGAACTACAGATTTTTTTGAATGTGAATATAGAATTATATGCAGAGTTTAAAGACATAATACATTTTTACTGAGTGTAATTATGAGTGGGATGGAAATATCAAGTTATAAGGAATATAACATTTTTTTAAAATATTGATATGCATTAAAAGAATAGTTAAGGAGTCAAGGCAAACAATGAGACTTAAATACACACTCACATTTTTACATAGAAATAAAGAGATGACCAATGTATACAAATAGTGTGGTGCAAATATGTGTTGGTTGCTCGGGTTATTTAGGAGTTTAAACTTGACGTTAACATTGTGAGTACTGACAAAGGCTTGTACATTTACAGGTAAGTGTCAAAAAGAATGATGTCCTCATCTTCAGGAGTTTCTGAAACTGAATGTGAAGTAGCATCGTGTGAAGACATTTGCGGATGGGGAAAATCAACAGTTGTTTCCTGTTCAGTAGCATGTTCAAGCAATAGCTTAATGTTAGTCACAACATTACTTACACTGTGCTGCATTTCAAATGTCTGGCCGTTCAAAAAGTATTCCTCGATGCCTTCGGGGTCATTTTTAAGATGAGTAATGTATTGGTCACTGAGGATTTTAATAAGTACCATCATAGGGTAAGGGACGCATCAACACCATCACAGGATAGAATTACTGTCCTGTGGATTTTGTTTGTATATCTGGAAGAGTTTTGCAGAAAATTGCACACATGACATTGGTGATTTTTAGCTTTTCTGTTAGAAATTTGTGGTTTATTGCAGTGGGTACATATGTGTTTTTGATGGATTTGGATGGCTGTTAGTTGTCCTTTCTTTGTGTGCAGGGCTTCTCTGGGTGAAGTGCTCTGAAGAATGAAATCTGAAATTGAGACATCTGGTACTTGCTTGATGACTGTTGTTCTTGTGCAGATTAAGTATGTTGTTGTGCCAAGGCTCCGTGTGGCGGTGTTATGTATCTCATAGGAGTAGCTGGGGGAGAACTGAGAAATGAGTTCCTCATAGATGACGAGTGTAATCTTGCCAGTCGTGTCAGCAATTTTGCACTCTTCCTCCACAGCAGAACCAAAAATGTTGACAATCTGTAGAGTCCTGCACAGCAATGACCTTTGCCAACCTGTAGAATAAGAAAACAAACATGAACATTTTACTTCAGATAAAGTGAATGTGAAGGAAGGCAAGGCAAGTGGAAGTATAGAACATCTTTGTCCAAGAACACACATACTTTTAAAAATATTTGTACTTTTTTACTACTTTAATAACACTGAACTATTGTGTAAAATATTTGATTTGCCTTTGTACAGACGTAAAAGGTGAAATGTATGAAAAATCTGGTTATAAATTACATACTAACCTATGAAGTATTTTAATGTGTAGTAATTTTATTAGGGATGATTGAGCATTTCATGTAGAGCACTTAATTTACAAACCAGATTCCAAAAAAGTTGGGACACTAAACAAATTGTGAATAAAAACTGAATGCAATGATGTGGAGGTGCCAACATCTAATATTTTATTCAGAATAGAACACAAATCACAGATCAAAAGTTTAAACTGAGAGAATGTATCATTAAGGGAAAAATGTTGTTTCAAAATTCCATGGCGTCAGCAAATCCCAAAAAAGTTGGGACAAGGCCATTTTTTAACCACTGTGTGGCATCCCCCCTTCTTACAACACTCAGACATCTGGGGACAGAGGAGACCAGTTTCTCAAGTTTAGAAATAGGAATGCTCTCCCATTCATGTCTAATACAGGCCTCTAACTGTTTAATCGTCTTGGGCCTTCTTTGTCTCACCTTCCTCTTTATGATGCTCCAAATGTTCTCTATAGGTGAAAGATCTGGACTGTAGGCTGGCCATTTCAGTACCCGGATCCTTCTCCTACGTAGCCATGATGTTGTGATTGCTGCAGAATGTGGTCTGGCATTATCTTGTTGAAAAATGCAGGGTCTTCCCTGAAAGAGATGACGTCTAGATGGGAGCATATGTTGTTCTAGAACCTGAACATAGTTCTCTGGATTAAATGGTGCCTTTCCAGACATGCAAGCTGCCCATGCCACAAGCACTCATGCAACCCCATACCATCAGTGATGCAGGCTTCTGAACGGAGCATTGATAAGAACTTGGGTTATCCTTGTCCTCTCTGGTCCGGATGACATGGCGTCCCAGTTTTCCATAAAGAACTTCCAATCATGACTCATTGTCTTCCATTTTGCCACACTCCATTTTAAAAGACCCCTGGCCCAGTGCAAATGTCTGAGCTTGTGGAGCTTGCTTAGAAATGGCTTCCTCTTTGCACTGTAGTGTTTCAGCTGGCAACAGCAGATGACATGGTGGATTGTGTTCACTGACAATGCTTTCTGGAAGTATTCCTGAGCCCATTCTGTTATTTCCTTGACAGAAGCATTCCTGTTTGAAGTGCAGTGACGTTTAAGGGCCCGGTGATCACAAGCATCCAGTAGAGCTTTACGGCCTTGACCCTTACACACAGCAATTGTTTCAGATTTTCTGAATCTTTTGATGATGTTATGCACGGTTGATGATGATAACTTAAAAGTCTTTGCTATTTTACGCTGGGTAACACCATTCTGGTATTGCTGCACTATCTTTCTGCACAACAATGGTGGAATTGGTGATTCTCTTACCATCTTGGCTTCAGAGAGACACTGACACTTTTTATACCCAATCATGTTGTCAATTGAGCTAATTAGTGTTAATTGGTCTTCCAGCTGTTCGTTATATGCTCAATTTCCTTTTTCCAGCCACTTATTGCTACTTGTCCCAACTTTTTTGGGATTTGTTGACACTGTGAAATTTTGAATCAACATATTTTTCCTTTAAAATGTTACATTTACTCAGATTAAACTTTTGATCTGTCATCTATGTTTTATTACGAATAAAATATTGACATTTGCCATCTCCACATCATTGCATTCAGTTTTTATTCACAATTTGTTTAGCGTCCCAACTTCTTTGGAATCCAGTTTGTATGTAGTGGTTTACTGCAATGTAATAATTAAATGCACAAAAATAAAAATGTTTCATGTAAGATATTTGTTATTTTGAGATAGTTGTAAGTATTGTAAGGGTTCAGACAATGGCCCAGTTACCCACTAGGCCAACCCCAGCCAGCAGAGGGAGACATGGAGCCAGCACACCTTAATTAGGAGAAATCAGCAGCACCTGTTTCTCTCCTACTTAAGGAAAGCCAACATGCACCTCAGTGCTCAGTCTTGGGTTTCTCTTTCCAAGAGTGCTATACAAGCCTGGCTGGTAATTTTGGTACAGTCCCTAGAGTGTTCTCTTGGGTCTCTTTCCTGTGAACTCTTCTTGAGTCTTTTGTTTATTTCATTCATTTATTCATTCTCTGTAACTGCTTATCCAGTTCAGGGTCATGGTGGGTCCAGAGCCTACCTGGAATCATTGGGCGCAAGTGGGAATACACCCTGGAGGGGGCGCCAGTCCTTCACAGGGCAACACATACACTCACACCTATGGACACTTGAGTCACCAATCCACCTACAAACATGTGTTTTTGGACTGTGGGGGGAAACTGGAGCATCTGGAGAAAATCTACGCGGACACAGGGAGAATACACCAACTTCTCAGACAGTCACCTGGCCCAAGAATCAAACCCACAACCTCAAGGCCCCTGGAGCTGTTTGACTGTGACACTACCAGCTGTGCCACCATGCTGCCCCCCCCTCCTTTTTTTATTTATTTTATACTTAAAGAAACATTTTCTTGTAATTCTAAGCTTATTGCTTTTCTTCTTTTCTTAGACCTTATGGTTTGGCATCTTTGCCTGTTAAGTTGTCTTTTCCTTCTTTAATTTGGAAGTCCTTTTATTTGAATTTTGTTTTCTGGTTATTCTGCACTTAAGTCCATTATCAAACTACCCCACTAGTAGTTTGGTGGACCAAGACATTCAGGTGTATTTAGCTGCCTGCCAGATCTGTGCAAAAAACAAGGAGCCTACAACACGACTGGCAGGCCTACTTCACCCTTTGCCCATCCCAATTATGCCCATGGTCTCACCTCTCCTTAGACTTTGTCGCAGGATTACCAGTATCCCAAGGCAACACTCATTTTTAGTTGCAGTTGCCAGATATTTTAAAGCCTGCATATTCATTGCCCTGCCCAAACTTCCATTAGCCAAGGAGACCACCAAACTGCTCCTTCAGCATGTGGTCAGGGTTCATGGGTTTCCTAGAGATTTGGTCTCCGATCATGGCCCCCAGTTTACCAGTTGATTTTGGAAGGCTTTTTGCCAGCTACTGGGTGCCTCTGAGCCTGTCATCAGGCTTTCATCCACAGTCCAATGGCCAGACTGAAAGGGTCAACCAGGATCTGGAAAAAACTCTAAGGTGTCTGGTCTCGGATAATACTTCTTGGACTGATCACCTGCTTTGGGCCAAGTACGCCCATAATACTCTATTGCACTCATCCCTAGGTATGTCTCCATTTGAGTGCCAATTTGGGTATGTTTCCAGAACAGAAGGCTGAAGTAGTGGTTCCAGCAGCTGAACACTTCATTCGCCGATGCCGCAGCGGCACGGTGGCTTGTGGTTAGCACATTTGCCTCCCAGTGCTGGGATCTTGGGTTCAAGTCCCATCTGGTTGGAGTTTCCATGTTCTCCCCGTATCTGCGTGGGTTTCCTCCCACAGTCCAAAAACATGGAGGGTAGGTGAATTGGCTTCTCTAATAATTTGTTAATGTGTGAGCCCAGATATGGATTGGCGCTCTATCCTGGGTTAAACCCTAGTGCCCGATGCAGTCCTCCAGGTGGACGGTCATTCCGGGTCAAGAGTACACTGTGCGCGTTTGGCTGCTGCTTCTCACGTGTGTGTGGATTGAGCTTTCTGAGCAGTGTGGATTGTAACGCGTCCTTGGGTGTCTAGAAAGGCGCTATATAAGTGTAAAGATATATAGATATATGGCAAAAATCTCGAAAGGCTCTTCAGACTGCTTCTGTGGTCCAGAAGTGAGCTGCTGACCAGAGGAGAAAACTTGGGCCTACCTTTCGGCCAGGGCAGCAGGCCAGGCTTTCCACTAGTGATCTGCCCCTCCGTGTGAAATCCCGGAAACGGGCCCCACGTTATGTGGGTCCCTTCAAGGTCATTCGGAGAGTGAACCCTGTTTCCTACCACTTACGTCTCCCAAGGTCCATGCGCATAAATCCTACGTGTCACGTCTTAAGCCAGTATTTTGCAGTACCCTTGCCCCAGTTCCAGATTCCCCAGCGCAATGGCTGGTGTATGGGGAAACCAGCATACCTAGTCCGTCATCTGTTAGACTCACAGTGAGTCCGAGGCCGCACCTAGTACCTTGTGGACTGGGAGGGGTATGGGCCTGAGGAGCGCTCTTGGGTCCGCAACATCTTGAACTCTGGGCTTATAAGGGCCTTTAAACGTGATCGTGCTGCATCATTGGGAATGTCGGGCGCTGTTCCTTGGAGGGGGAGTCCTGTAAGGGTTCAGACAGAGGGCCAGTTACCCACTAGACCAAACCAAGCAGCACACCTTAATTAGGAGAAATCAGCTGCACCTGTTTCTCTCCTACTTAAGGAAAGCCAACATGCACCTCAGTGCTCAGACTTGGGTTTCTCTTTTTCATTTTTAAGATGAGTAATGTATTGGTCACTGAGGAATTTAATAAGTACCATCATAGGGTAAGGGAAGCATCAACACCATCACAGGATAGAATTACTGTCCTGTGGATTTTGTTTGTATATCTGGAAGAGTTTTGCAGAAAATTGCACACATGACATTGGTGATTTTTAGCTTTTCTGTTAAAAGAAATGTGGTTTGTTGCAGTGGGTGCATGTGTTTTTGATGGATTTGGATGGCTGTTAGTTGTCCTTTCTTTGTGTGCAGGGCTTCTCTGGGTGAAGTGCTCTGAAGAATGAAATCTGAAATTGAGACATCTGGTACTTGCTTGATGACTGTTGTTCTTGTGCAGATTAAGTATGTTGTTGTGCCAAGGCTCCGTGTGGCGGTGTTATGTATCTCATAGGAGTAGCTGGGGGAGAACTGAGAAATGAGTTCCTCATAGATGACGAGTGTAATCTTGCCAGTCGTGTCAGCAATTTTGCACTCTTCCTCCACAGCAGAACCAAAAATGTTGACTATCTGTAGAGTCCTGCACAGCAATGACCTTTGCCAACCTGTAGAATAAGAAAACAAACACAAGAATATTTTACTTCAGATAAAGTGAATGTGAAGGAAGGCATGGTAAGTGGAAGTATAGAACATCTTTGTACAAAGGCAAATCAAATATTTTACAGAACAGTTCAGTATTAAAGTAGCAAAAGAGTAAAACAGTACAAATATATTTTTTAAAGTATGTGTTCTTGGACAGACGCAAGAGGTGAAATGTATGAAAAATCTAGTTATAAATTACATACTAACCTATGAAGTATTTTAATGTGTAGTAATTTTATTAGGGATGATTGTGCATTTGGTGTAGAGCGCTTAATTTATGTAGTGGTTTACTGCAATGTAAAAATGAAATGCACACAAGTTTAAGAAATAGCAGATGTTTTCTTAATTTGTGAAATAAATTAAGTTCAGACAGGGGCCCAGTTACCCACTAGACCAACCCCAGCCAGCAGATGGAGGCAGCACACCTTAATTAGGAGAAATCAGCAGCACCTGTTTCTCTCCTACTTAAGGAAAGCCAACATGCACCTCAGTGCTCAGTCTTGGGTTTCTCTTTCCAAGAGTGCTATACAAGCCTGGCTGGTAATTTTGGTACAGTCCCTAGTGTTCTCTTGGGTCTCTTTCCTGTGAACTCTTCTTGAGCCTCTTGTTTCTCTTATTTAAAAAAAAAAATTAATTTTTCTCATTTCTAAGCTTATTGCTTTTCTTTTCTTAGATCTTTTGATTTGGCATCTTTGCCTGTTTAGTTGTCTTTTCCTTTAATTTGCAAGTCCTTTTTAGTTGAATTTCGTTTTCTGATTACTCTGCACTTGAATCCATTTACAGACTACTACTGATCAGAATAAGAATGTGCTTAGTAACCCTAGTGGTCAGGAGTATGATTTTAGTGTTACAGCGTGGATGATAACAGTGCAGTTTTACAATGTTAAGTGTTAATGCATTGGGTATGAAATCTTATTCTTGGTGTAATTACAATGTATAGAAATGACCTAATGTAATATGTTTAATGTAGGTGTCAGATGGAATGGTATATTGTCAATATAAATTATCGCATTCGCTTATATTTATTGAAAATATTCTAATCTGAGTGCAAAAAATGCAAATATTGTTCAAGTAGAAGACAATATAGCTACTTTAAATTTGTGTAAAAAGGAGTTAAAATGAATTAATCTGAAGTACTAGACTTACATCTCAGTATTTTTCAGTGTTCCATTAAATACCTTATTAGGTGTGATCATTTTTGTTTCTATTCTAAATATACAATAATGCTCACTTTTTGGTGGTGTTGAAGAGCTGAGATAGTGAGGGTTTGGTTAACTGTTGGAGCATTTATTCCAAAATACTTCAGTAGGCTTGAGGCTGGATCCTTGATATACATGCACAAACTGACCTCAAATTTATAAATTGAGAGGAAAATGAGAGAATATATGATAATTGGATTAATTTTTTGTAGGAATTTAAATAAAGATTTACTTTTGCCATAGGAAAAAACATATTTGATTATATACTAAATCGGGTTTAAACGATTTGTTTAAATTGGTAAAGAAACTGAAGATTGAGGAAAAGATTAGTAAACATTTGAAAGGTTCTTCAGAGGTAAAAATCTATTAGTCTGTTATTTATGTAATGAAGTGTTGTACGGCATGACCTTTATGGCAAATAAATGTTTAATGTTAACACAACTTTTCTCTAAAGATGTTAGACTGTTTCAAATTGATGAAGTAAGAAAAATAATCACATTGGCAGAGTATGAGGGAACTGTAGTATGTTCTAGACAAATATTAATTATTACAAATGAATAAGCCCAGTTTGTTTTTCAGGTGAAAACACCACTCCACTGTGAAAATCTTCTCGAGTGGTCTGCATCACAAAATTGAAATTTGTGGTTCTGACCAGAGATTTTCACAGGGCTTACATTGTGCACAAAGCCCTGGACATCCACCGTAGATGCTGTCGAGTTTCTGCTGTTTAGTCGGAGTGGCCATCTCGTGTTGTCAGAAGGTTTCAGCGTCTGTACTGCGGGGACCCGGCTGGTACTTGCTATAAAAATTAGAATAACAAAGGGCACGTGCTAGAGCAATCACACATGTTAAAATGAAAGGATGCGAGGAGGGGGTGGTAGACAGATAAAAGTCACTAGATTGTATACTCCAGAGTATATTCCTCACATTAGAGCAGCCATGTCTCTGATGTATACAGGCCTCTAGGTGTCAGTGGAAAATAGACATAGTCAGTGGACAAAAAAAACATTAAAAAGATTGTACACTTATAAAGCATACATTCTTTCATTAGATCCAATAAACATCAGTATCTCAGGATTAGCAGGGTGAATCGAAGAGAGAATTCATTTGATTGTTAAAGTCTCTGTATTACTAAACAAAGGAAGACTCCATTCTAGAGAAATTCCCAGTCTGAAGATTTGACAGGGGATGAATAGAACCAGACTTCACCCTGAGAACATTGTTATAAATATGCCGCATCCTCCCTGAGTCAGTTTTATGGTTATTCAAAAAATGCATCGGTCAAAACATACATTCATACCGGTATGACAATGTAGTCCCCAAAGAAATTAGAGATGAGTACTTTCCTCCATCGTCTCCCTCACCATCAACATCATTCCACATAAAGCTCTTTAGAGCTGGGTGGACGTCACTGGTGGTGATGGAGAGGGAATAACAGGGTTCAGTTTACTGTAACTGGAAATAAATCCACATTTCTCTCCAATCAACCACTTCACACCTACACTCCCTCAATCACTGTTTACAGCTCACACACTGAATCATAGAGGAATTTCAAACTTCTCATTAAAATCATCAAAGGTAAACTATTATATGTGCACACAACTCCATCCCATAGAGGATTACACAACAAATGACCACTGAGATGAAGCGATGTGTGTCTCTCAGGTGTTGAATTCAAAGTAAATTTTCTATGAAATTCAGTCACTACCATCAGTAAAGTAAACTACTGTAGTTACTAACAAAGATATTCAATAAAAACAAAGAGCATATTAATAAAGTAGCCCTGGTTTACAGGAGAAACTAATGATATCCCAGAGGTGTTATTACAGCAAGACCAACAAGAACATCATAAAAACACAGTAAATGTCCTTACCTTCACAAGCAGAGCTAGGGGCAGAGTGTAATAGTTTTCTGATCTTGGTCTCCTCACTTCCGGACTTTGTATGTGGAACGCTTTATTCCTATCATTAGCTGGAAGTAATCTGAAAAGATAAAGTCTCATAAGTAAATGTTTCACAGTTCAATGTTCAGTACAGAGTCTCCTCCTAACGTACTGGCACCAACTTACAGGCAAAAATACGAGCAAAATGATCTGAACTAAAGTCATTCATTATTGCTTGTACTTTTGATATTTTCAAGTCAGGGTCGTGGTGGGTCCAGAGCCTACCTGGACTCATTGTGCGCAGAAGCAGCAAACTGATACTTAAACATGTCCTTTAAATTCATAGCTACACATTTGTGGACTCTCCTCTTCCATTCAACACACAGTTCTTGTTCGGACATCCTACCATCCTCTCTCTCACTCCCAGCACTGACTCCATGGCAAGGTTTATTATTCCTTACAGCTTTTGTCAATGGTCCAATGCCAGGCCCAAAAGGGGGAGAGCAGCAAAGAAATAAGCAGATGTTTTTCCATGGATTTGCATTATAGCTTTTGGCTATTTATTCAATAACATAACCCATTTTATAAAAGCACTTCCAAAACCAAACGCCTATATTTCAAATAAATTGCCCCATTCCACCCTATCAAATGCCTTTTCTGTATCTAGTGAATTGTCTGTGACAGAAGAATTGAAGCTAGCTACTGACCACATTATGCTAACTAATTATTTATTATGTCTGTAAAACTCTAGACTCGATTAAAGCCTTCCTGATCAGTACATATTGTACATACAATGTGATTACTTTCTTTAGTCAGTTAGCTACAAATTTTGGAATTTAGCCACTGGGCAATAACTTTTACATCCACAATGCTAGGTCAAGGCAGGGGGCAAGTTACCCCTCTCCAAATCCTCAGCACACAGATCCAGCAAAAGTGAGGTCAAATGAGTTACATAACATTTCATTATTTGTTTACAGCATTTAAACTGCTAAAGCTTGTTTAACAGTGTTTTAACTCCCCTACTCTTACTTAACCCAACATTACACCTGACCTTGATTCCACTGGAGAAAGATGAGTCTCCTGAATTAATAACCAGAATGTTTTTATGACCTGCAGTGAACAAAATTGGCTCCCATTTACAAAATGCCCTAATCCATTAGCATTCCACATGGTCAGACATTTTGTCACAATTTATTTTTCTAGCATTTTGTGCTAAATAAATTAAAACATTGAAAACCCAAGCCATAATCATCATCGCCCCCATCAATGACCAAAACACCCAAGTCTAACAAACAACTGCACATAATCATACACACAACCCCCACCACCTCAGCTAAACAAAGGTCTGTGATTCACTCTTAAAGTTAATATTACCATATCTCCAAGACGTTTCAGGATCTGGGCTCTACAATTAATTTCTTTAAAATCCCAGCGCCACTCTGTGGTGTACTTACCCCATTGCTTCAATGAAGCAAGAGCTTTTCATGATCAGTGAAAACTTACATATGTCTCTCCTTAGTCTCTATCCTTACATTTGGTGGGTAAAGCACTACAGGGCTCTAGAGAAGTTTAGCCCAGCATAATTAGCATAATTTTTTTTTTTTTTTTTTAAACTTCACTTGTATGGGTCTGAGTCTGTGACCAGATTTGGAATGCAGGCTGCCAGCTCTGTGAATCAGAATCAGAAATACTTTATTGATCCCAGGGGGAAATTGCAATTACAGTAGCAGCCAGTTGTAAAAGAATAAACACTCTAATAAAAATTTAACACAAAAGGAATTTTTTACAATATGTACACATCTATAATAATAAATACGGATATACTGTATACAGCAGTATGAGTATTGCACATTTGCGTTGTTACACTCATAATTAAAAAATTTGTTCTATTGTTATTACTGTACATGTGAAAGGTGTCGTGCTTAAAGTGTGGAGTTATAAAGTCTGGTAGCCACTGGTAGGAATGACCTCCTGTGGCGCTCTGTAGTGCATTTTGTCTGAGTCTTGCACTGAACGTGCTCCTGTGTCTCATTACCATGTGATAAAGAGGGTGGGAGCCATTATCCATGATAGCCTGCAGTTTAGACAGCACCCTCCTCTCAGACACTGCCGTCAGCGAGTCCAGCTCTACACCCACAACCTCACTGGCTCTACGGATCAATTTATTAAGTCTGTTGGCATCTGCCACCCTCAACCCGCTGCCCCAACATGCAACAGCATAAAGGATGGCACTGGCCACAACTGACTCATAAAAAATCCTCAGCATAGTTCTGCAGATGTTGAAGGACCTCAGACGCCTCAGAAAATAGAGACGACTTTGGCCCTTCTTGTAAAGGGCGTCAGTGTTTTTAGCCCAGTCCAGTTTATTGTCAATGTGTACGCCCAGATATTTATAGTCCTCCACAATGTCCACATTGACCCCCCTGATGGACACAGGGGTCACCGGCGTTTTGTCCCTCCTCAGGTCCACCACCAGCTCCTTTGTCTTTGTCACGTTGAGCTGCAGATGGTTCAGCTCACACCACGCAACAAAGTCGTTCACCGTCTCCCTGTACTCATCCTCATCACCCCTGCTGATACATCCAACAAGTGCAGAGTCATCAGAAAACTTCTGGAGGTGGCAAGTCTCTGTGCAGTAGTTGAAATCAGTAGTGTAGAGGGTGAAGAGGAAGGGAGAGAGGACAGTTCCCTGCGGGGCTCCAGTATTGCTGACCACTCTGTCTGACACACAGTGCTGCAGAGGTACATACTGTGGTCTGCCAGTCAGGTAGTCAACAATCCAGGACACGAGGGGGGCATCTACCTGCATCGCGTTCATCTTGTCACCCAGAAGAGCAGGCTGAATGGTGTTAAACGCACTGGAGAAGTCAAACATGACCCTCACAGTGCCGCCTGGCTTATCCAAGTGAGCATACGCTCGGTTCAGCGGGTAGATGATGGCATCCTCAACCCCCAGACGAGGCTGGTAGGCGAACTGGAGGGGGTCTAGAAGTGGCTGGACCATGGGCCGGAGGTGATCCAGGACAAGTCTCTCCATGGTCTTCATGATGTGGGACGTCAGTGCCACCGGCCTGTAGTCCTTGATGTCACTGGGCCGCGGAGTCTTTGGCACAGGAACAATGCAGGACGTCTTCCACATCACCAGGACCCTCTGGAGACTCAGGCTCATGTTGAAGACATGTTGCAGGACTCCACAAAGTTGGGTGGCACAGGCTTTAAGCACCCTGGGGGGAACACCATCAGGGCCTGCAGCCTTGTTCGTGTGGAGTCTCTGTAGCTGTCTTCTCACCTGGTCAGCTGTGAGATTCACTGTAGAGGTCCCTGGTGGGGGAGGAGAGGAGGTGTGACATGGACTATCACAGGAGGGGGGGAGGGGGAGTGGAGTGGGCTGTTGAGGCCCGACAGCAGAGGAGTCAGGGCTCACAGTGTCAAATCTGTTAAAAAACAAATTTAACTCGTTGGCCCTGTCCATACTGCCCTCTACTCCCCTGTTGTTGCTGGACCTTAAGCCAGAGATGGTCCTCATACCACTCCAGACCTCCCTCATGTTGTTCTGCTGGAGTTTCCACTCCAGCTTCCTCCTGTATCTTTCCTTAGCCTCCCTGATGGTTCTCTTCAGTTCCCTCTGAATCGTTCTCACCTCCTCCCGGTCTCCAGCTCTGAAAGCCCTCTTCTTATTGAGGAGTGCTTTAATGTCTTTTGTTACCCACGGCTTGTTGTTTGGGTAACATTTAACAGTCCTGGTTGAGACAGTGGATTCTACACAGAAGTTGATGTAATCTGTGATGCACTCTGTGAGCCCGTCAATGTCCTCTCCATGAGGCTCATAGAGTGCTGTCCAGTCTGTGGTCTCAAAGCAGTCCTGCAGCACTTCAGAAGTCTCCTCTGACCATCTCCTCACTGTCCTCATGGTCACGGGCTGACTTCACCTGAGGCACATACTTTGAACTAAGGTTGACCAAGTAATGGTCAGATCCACCCAGAGGGGGGAGGGGGGAGCAGCTGTATGCCTCCTTAACATTAGCATACATCAGGTCCAATGTTCTCTCCTCTCTGGTAGGACAGTCCACATACTGAGTGAAGTTTGGTAATGTCCTGGCCATAGTGACATGGTTAGTCACCTGATATGGCAATGAAGGCAGTCGGGTGTTGAGTTTGGAGACGCGTTATGGTGGAGTGAATGACGTCACACGCCGACGTCGGGTTGGCAGAGGGGGGGATGTACACAGCGACCACAACAACATGGGAAAATTCTCTCGGCAAATAATATGGCCTGAGTCCAACAGCCAACAGCTCAATGTCCGGACAACAGATACGCTCCTTGATGGTAATGTGACCAGGAGAGCACCAGCGGTTGTTCACCAACACAGCCAGCCCTCCCCCTTTACGCTTACTGCTCTCGGTGCGGTTCCGGTCGGCCCGAACAGTCTGAAAGCCAGCGATTGAAACATTATCATCTGGAATGTCCTGGTGTAGCCATGTCTCCGAGAAGCACATTAAACTACACTGCCGATACTCCTTCTGACTCATGGCTAACGCTGTTAGCTCGTCCATCTTATTAGCCAGCGATCTAACGTTGCCCATGACGACGGTGGGAAGACGCGGCTTATATCCCTTTTTCTCCATAAGCCTCCGTCTTTTTGCCCTCGATTTCCCCGAGCGCTGGTTCGTTCCTCCTCTACATCCCCTGTGCGTCCGTCTCCAGAGCTCGTCTGGGATGTTCGCGGCCCTGATCTCCATGCCGGCCGGCTTCAGCGCGATCAGCTGATCCCGGGTGTAAACAAAGGGACCATGCTCCTGCGCCGCGGTGCACCATGAAATTAGAACTTTCACAAATATAATACATTTCCAGCTGCCTCTCAGCAGGATCGATAAGCACGGAAATTATGCCATTCAGAAACGTGATTACATGTGGACACTGCTTACTCTTGTTATGAGTAATAAAAAAACAAAAACAAAGGTTGTTCTATCTATAGTGATTTTACTGGTTATCCCTCATCAGGATGACTGCCCTTTGTCTGTTGGTTTAGGCTATGCCTCTGTTTTTTAGTTATAGAATTAATTTTACTTTCAGTGAATAATGAATTTTATGCGGTGGTATGGCACTGTTTCAATGCAGTGTAATTATTGAATATGTATATGTTCTGAGGTTCCCTCATTGAAAGAGTCAGCCCTGTGCCATCTTGAACTGGTGGGGATTTGAGGCAGAGTGGCCTTATACACCTTGGTATTACCGCACAATATCATACACTCACTCGCTCACTCACAAAAACACACACTGGTAAACAATGTTGCACACTCACACATTTATAAGTCTGACAGACCTTCCTTGCATGCTGTTTTGGTTTCAAAACTTGTTTCTATCTGCGATGGCTCATGATTTTTTGTTAAGTTCGGTGTGCTCCTTTTGATGTTGGGGAGTGGCGGAGCGTGGCTGAATATGAAGTGTTTTTTTTTTTTTTTTTTATCTCCAATTCTGGTCCTCTAGGACAATATCCACTGGCAGAATGTCAATTCACGATTATGGAATCAATGATCAATCATCTTAATCACTACAACATCAAAGGATCAATGTGCCTGAGATGGTGTGCCATCCACACCCACCTGCAGCAACAGCAGCACGAGCGGATCTACGAGGAGCAGTCAAGATTCACCTGCCTGCCCAGTTATGTCCAAAAGAGGAATGTTTTCAGAAAAACAGGTGTTGTGCCGAAAACAGACTCCCTGCCAGAATCCGACTCCCCTTCGCGTGCACGCGCCCCACGCAGCAGTACACGGACTTAAAGGGTTACGCTCGCGATTCCTGTTATTTCTGTTTATAAAAAAAGTTAATCTTTTTTCACTCACAGAAAACAGTGCCAAGTGGCATCAAGCACTAGTTTCATTTTTATTTATTTATTTATTTTTACACTCAACCTATTTTTTACACAACCTTGTACAACCACCAAGGGAATCTCTTATCATTGTCTGAAATCCTGTAATTTTCAGAGCTTTTAAAAAGAAATAATTAAACTATATAAAAATATTCTCAGACAATAGCTGTGTTATAACAAATCAACTGTGCTTACTGAGCTGGGTTATACACATTTCATTATTGTGACCAGTAACCCAGAAAAAAGGATTGCACTACCTAAACAAGAATCTGTCAAAGGAAAGAAAGAATATATATTTAAGCACAGTCTTCAGATTAAACCCTCAAACCCCTGGTTAAAAACATCAGTTTAGATCAGCATGAAATAAATGCTCGGATAAACTGCTTCATTTAGGTTTTGCAGTCCAAAAACACACGTTGCAGGTGGATTGGCGACTCGAAAGTGTCCGTAGGTGTGTGAGTGAATGTGTGTGTGTCTGTGTTGCCCTGTGAAGGACTGGCGTCCCCTCCAGGGTGTATTCCCGCCTTGCGCCCGATGATTCCAGGTAGGCTCTGGACCCCCACGACCCTAAAATTGGATAAGCGGTTACAGATAATGGATGGATGGATGGATGGTGAAATTTCTGGTTTAACTATGCTCTTTTTCTATCCTGTTAACACTGTTGCATGTAACTGGGTTCCAAATATGTTTATCTGTGTGTGGTATGTAAAGCCCCACATATGTTAAATGTCCATATTACTCAATGCATTTAGTAGCTTATATAGGGGGAGATATCTGAAGGGGGAGTACTATTTGGGCAATGCTATCATTACACCTGCCGAAATAATTCTCCCCTCTTATCTCTGGAATGTAAGGCCTGATACACTTCCAATTTAGTTTGGTGAAATGTCATGGTGTGTAGAAGTTACCCTCAAATGCATTTTACTGTAGCTTATAGGGGGATTTCTAAAGGGGGAGTACTATTTTGGCAATGCTATCATTACACCTGCCGAAATAATTCTCCCCTCTTATCTCTGGAATGTTAAGCCTGATACACTTCCAATTTGTTTTGGTGACATGTCATGGTGTGTAGAAGTTACCCTCAAATGGATTTTACTGTAGCTTATATATGGGGGATTTTTGAAGGGGAGTACTATTTTGGCAATGCTGTTACAAAATAAAAATCTTCTCTTATCTGAGCTGTAAGGCCTAATACACACAAAAATTACTTTGGTGACATGCTTTGGTGTGTAGATGGGGTAATTTTGTAATGAGGTGATTTGTTTTAGAGGGAGTGCATTTTTGTCAATATTACTACATTTAGTCATATGTTAAATTCACAACATATTCAATATTTGTGCATCAGCAGGGGCAGAAGTATTGTTACAGTAGAGGATGTGTAACTTTTTTCAAAATAAATTATGCACAGTTTAGCCAGGGGTGCCCAATAAATTCATCTATCCATGCTTTGCACAGTCTTTGCTAAACCCTACCTCTAATTTCATTTTGCTTAGAACTGCAGCTATACCAGAAGGATATTTATTATACAAATAACCAAAACCATACATTTCTTTTAGAAATTATATTGTCCTCTTTACTGAATACATTATATATTACAACTTTCAACATTTATCCCTCCAATTACCCAAAACCCAATAACATATATAAATAAATTTAATTAAAAACTCCAAAATAAAAACAAAGAAAAATTAAAATGTTTCATAAAATACACACAAGTAATCATAACTATTTACAACTCTTTTAACAGTCAATTATGTTCAGTGTATGTGACAAGCATCGCAGATGTAGTCTGTGTCCACTGCAGGCATTCTTACACAGCTCACGTGATACCATTGTAGGCATCGCTCGCATTCAATCTGAATGTTTAAATATAGATATATTAAAGTTTCACATTATGGCTGTTGGTCATTAGAATAATAAGCTAATATCAGAATTATATTTTATTATATTGTACACTTTTTTAAATAAAATAACAAAAACATTAAGATGAAATAATTGTAATTACCCAGTCAGTGTTTTCTTGGGTGTTTTCCCTCTCCCCACAGAAGTGACACAAATCATTTAGGTCATCTAGTAAAACACCATGACAAGTGATGTTGAAAGTGTTTTGTGAAAAAGAATATGATTAAACTTTCAGCAGCTATATAATTCAGTGTGGCTCCAAAACAAAATTAAAGGGCCCATATTATGAGTAAAGTAATTCTTGTAATTTTGTTTTAAATGAAATTATATGTAGTAGGTTAATTTATTAAAATTGTCAAAATGTCTATATATTGAAACTAATCTGCAAAAGTAAACTAATCAGCCTGTTGTGTGTTACTTTGTTTTTGTGATATCATGAACGCCAGCTATTAGAAATGTTTCAGCCTGGACTGCTTTTTGAATGAGGTGCAATATAGCACTGCCAATCAGAAGAGGGACCATTTACAAATATTGCTTTGATAAAAAACATTGTGCTTACTTTTAAAGGATAGTGATGGTTTATGAAATGGTGATGTAAAAATTAATAGTTTATAAAACAGCACAACCATTTCAAGTGGATTATAAAATAAAAGAGTATACAATACAAAAATGCAGGACATGGGCCACTTAAAGAAGTAAAATAACTGCATATTTTACAAGAGCAGTCGCTATTTCCTTCCTTAACCCTTCCAAGCCTTTCACAGTTGTGCAGAAGTTAACAGGCTTCATTCAGCAAACTGAAATTAAACAAAAAAATATATGACTTTGCCCATTTTTATTGTAAATGAGAAAATTACTCTCAGAAACCAAAAAAAAAACTGGATAAGCAGTTACAGATAATGAATTAATGAATGAATGAACTACTGTATGAACAAGCTATGACAGTTCGTTAAAAATGCTATTAGAATTTAATTCAAACTGCCATAAAACATTACCATCAGTGTCCAGTGACAGTTCTCATTGATGATCCCAAGAATGTATCTGTACTGAAGTTGATCCAGCTAAAAGTTACAATAGTTATGTTTTATTACATACGTAAAATTACTTTTACGCTCCCACTAAATATTATTTAGTACATAGCAAGTAAATCCATCAAAGAATATAAATATAAATATTATAATATAAACATTATATTGTACAAACAAGATTCCAAAAAAGTTGGAACACTAAACAAATTGTGAATAAAAACTGAATGCAATGATGTGGAGATGGCAAATGTCAATATTTTATTCGTAATAGAACATAGATGACAGATCAAAAGTTTAATCTGAGTAAATGTAATATTTTAAAGGAAATAAGTGTCAACAAATCCCAAAAAAATTTGGGACAAGTAGCAATAAGTGGCTGGAAAAAGGAAATTGAGCATATAATGAACAGCTGGAAGACCAATTAACACTAATTAGATCAATTGAGAACATGATTGGGTATAAAAAGAGCTTCTCAGAGTGTCAGTGTCTCTCTGAAGCCAAGATGGTAAGAGAATCACCAATTCCACCATTGTTGCGCAGAAAGATATTGCAGCAATACCAGAATGGTGTTACCCAGCGTAAAATAGCAAAGACTTAAGTTATCATCATCAACCGTGCATAACATCATCAAAGATTCAGAGAATCTGGAACAATTGCTGTGCGTAAGGGTCAAGGCCATAAAACTCTACTGGATGCTCGTGATCTCTTGGCCTTTAAACGTCACTGCACCTCAAACAGGAATGCCACTGTCAAGGAAATAACAGAATGGGCTCAGGAATACTTCCAGAAAGCATTGTCAGTGAACACAATACACCGTGCCATCCGCTGTTGCCACCTGAAACTCTACAGTGCAAAGAGGAAACAATTTCTAAGCAAGCTCCACAAGCTCAGACATTTGCACTGGGCCAGGGGTCTTTTAAAATGGAGTGTGGCAAAATGGAAGACTGTTCTGTGGTCAGATGAATCACGATTTGAAGTTCTTTATGGAACAGTGGGATGCCATGTCATCCGGACCAGAGAGGACAAGGATAACCCAAGTTGTTATCAATGCTCCGTTCAGAAGCCTGCATCACTGATGGTATGGGGTTGCATGAGTGCTTGTGGCATGTCTGGAAAGGCACCATTAATGCAGAGAACTATGTTCAGGTTCTAGAACAACATATGCTCCCATCTAGACATCATCTTTTTCAGGGAAGACCCTGCATTTTTCAACAAGAAAATGCCAGACCACATTCTGCAGCAATCACAACATCATGGCTACGTAGGGGAAGGATCCGGGTACTGAAATGGCCAGCCTGCAGTCCAGATCTTTCACCTATAGAGAACATTTGCCACATCATAAAGAGGAAGGTGCAACAAAGAAGGCCCAAGACGATTGGACAGTTAGAGGCCTGTATTAGACATGAATGGGAGAGCATTCCTATTACTAAACTTGAGAAACTGGTCTCCTCTATCCCCAGATGTCTGTTGAGTGTTGTAAGAAGAAGGGGGGGATGCCACACAGTGGTAAAAAATGGCTTTGTCCCAACTTTTTTGGGATTTGTTGACGCCATGAAATTTTGAAACAACATATTTTTTCCCTTAAAATAATACATTCTCTCAGTTTAAACTTTTGATCTGTGATTTGTGTTCTATTCTGAATAAAATATTAGATGTTGGCACCTCCACATCATTGCATTCAGTTTTTATTCACAATTTGTTGAGTGTCCCAACTTTTTTGGAATCGGGTTTGTATAAAAAAAAGTAATCCACAAACTTTCAGTTTTGCCTGCTTTTGTTTCCAGATATGGGACATTTCAAATGTATCAATGGCCACAGCTTTCTCAGGAGAGTGCCCATTGAAATCTCTGATTAGGAGGTGCATGTAAGCATTCATGACCTGGCAGAATTGAAGTAAGGGTTTAAAAAATGTAATAATTGCATAATTAAATCATTTAGCATATTCATTTGTACTGGTAGGTCAAATATAGTGGCTAGAATTGAAAATCAGAATACTTACTCAAATACTAATTATTCACAAACCAGTCCATGGCCATTGGGAAACTCTGCTTTCAGATTAATTATATAGTATTATGCAATAGCTTAGGCACCAAAGATTTTTAATATATTTTTAATTATCTTCTCATTGTGTGGGGCTTGTATAAATTTATATAATTACCATAAATAGAGTAATAGATATTTTTCTAAAATGTAGTAGATATTTTGTGAGAGAGTGTGACAAACAAAGTTTGTTTCTGTCAGGCTTGGTAAACAAGAGAGACGCTCGCGGGTGTTTAGCAAGAAGAGATTTACTTCAAGGATGTGCAAAGCACACCGTAAAGAGAAGGCAAACACAGCAAAAGGGACAATCCAAAGAATAGTGAGGTACAGGCTGAGGTCAAAAACACAGTGTACTAAACAATAGCAGTCCGGATCCAAAAACAGAGTCGAGAAAAACATAAGGTAAGGTCATACACAGTTTGGCTTTCATTCATAAGGTTCGCTCGGTATGTAACAATAAAGGTTAGCAATACTTCGCAAATGGTAAATGCCACAGTCCGGGTTTATATAGTCAGTGAGTGATTATGACTAAAACAAAACAGCTGTGAGTTAAAACTCAGGTGACCCGGAGTGCGCGAGAGGGTTCCTATTGGTTGGTGGAGTCATGTGACCCTCAGTTGAATTATGGGAAGTGACGTCTTCTGAGTCATTCCCAGACTCAAGTGGTACTGCGTCCTGAACTGAGGGAGAAAGCGAGACGTCCGCAGAGACAGGCGTGACAGTTTCCAGATGTTCTCCTTGATCGTATGGATTTGTTAAATCAACAGAACACTGGATTTAACTTAATTACATTTTTAAGCTCAGTTAACTAAACATTGGTAGATAAAGTCAAATAATACTGTACTGCCATGAGGAAATATTTGGAAAGGGTTTTACCAACACAGTCATATACATAATATCACTACTTACTGCTGCTTTGTGACAACGTCAGTTATAACAGGCTCTATATAAATAAATTTGATGATTTGATACTTACTGTAATAACATTTGTTATGAACGTAATATAAGTTTTTTTTTAAAGTAAATAAACTCTTACTATTCAGATAAATAGGTTTTTAAATCTCATTTTCTCAGGTGTCTAAAACATTTGCAATGTACAATATATTGATAACTGGCCAAGACAAAAACAACAACAACAAAAACTCAGACAATGTTAGGGGACAGAGACTGGTTTGAGAACCACCACCCTATAGCCAACTATCCTGATAAACTGAAATGTATTCTGATACCCCTCAATAAAATCCAGTGCAATCAATTGCATTCAGACGTCACTTCATTATTTAAGGGAAAACTAGTGAAGAAACAGCATCACGAAGACCAAGGAACTCACCAGACAGGTCAGAGATAAAGTTGTTGAGAAGTTTAAACAATCCATCATCCAAAAATGGAAAAAGTATTCTACAACTGCAAATCTACCAAGACATGGCTGTCCACCCAAACAGACAAATCAAGCAAGGAGAGCACTGGTCAGAGACCCTAAATTAGATCTAAAACTTCAGGAGATTTTCATACAAGTCCTAAAAGCTGATAAGGAGAACTTTGTCATTTATTTAATTAAGAAAATTATGCAACATTACATATCTATGAATGGCAAAAATATGTCAACCTTTTCTTTCAGTATCTGGTGTGAACCCATGAAGCAATAACTGCAACTAAATGCTCAGTAGGTTGTGACTTTGTTGTTGATCTTTGATTATCAACAATAATTACATTCTGTATGTGAAAACTGCACTAAATGATCACTGGATTAGGAACACATATCTTGTTTCTACACTCATTGTCCATTGTATCAGCTCCACTTACCATACAGGAGCACTTTGTAGCTTTACAATTACAGACATTGGTCTACATGTTGTTCTGCATACTCTCATATCCCACTTTCATCCTGTTCTTCAATGGTCAGGACCCCCACAAGACCACCACAGAGCAGGGTGGATCATTCTTAGTACACAGCAGTGATGCAGTAGTCTTTAAAGCCTCAGTGTCATTGCTGGACTGAGACTAGTCCACCAAACAAAAACATCAACCCAGCAGCATCCTGTCAGCAGCATCCTGTGTCCACTGATGAAGAACTAGGACCAACATAGTAACAGCAACAGATGACCTACTGTCTCTGATTTTACATCTATAAGTTGGTCAATGTAGGAGGTAGATATGTCTAACAGGGAGAACAGAGAGTGGACATAGTGTTTTTAAAAACTCTAGCAAAAACTGTTGTCTTATCCACTCATACCAACACAACGTCAGTGTCACAGCAGCGCTGGGAAAGATCCACCACCCAAATCATACCTGCTCTGTGGGCCTGACCACTGAAGAACAGGTGGACTACAGTCTGTAATTGTACATCTACAAAGTGCTCCTGTGTAGTCAGTGGAGCTGAGAAAGTGGACAATGAATATAGATACAAGGTAGGTGTTCCTAATCCAGTGATAGTTCAGTATATGCATTATAGGTTAGTAGTTGTTTTAAACTTCATGTAGTGTTTAAGGAAGTCACTGTTTAAAAAACAAACTTGTAATCACCCATGTGTCAATGTCTGAAGACATGCCAGGCCAATAAAACCTCTTGTAGATGGCATCTCTTGTCTCCTTCTGCCCACAGTGTGCTCCAAGGCTGCTGGCATGAAATTATGTGAAAATGGCATTTGCATCTTCTGTACCGCACAGAACTTTTGCTTTCAGAGCCCTGGAAGTGCCTTTGTACCTGATGTAAAATAACTGACCATCTGCAAAATAAAGTAAAATATCAAAACAGATGAGAATAAATCCAACAGATTTAGTCATAAACTTGCACTAAATTTCCAGCTTGTAGATAAAATTAATTATCTACAGACATACAAATACTGAATGGAATTGCACAGACTAAAATATTGTAATAGAGTAAAAACAACTAAGGGAAAAATTGTGTTCAAAAACGCGAAGTATTAACTCTCACAAATTAAACATGTTGTGGGTAGGTATTCTTGATTATTTAATTAGGCTTCTTTGTATAAAAAAGGTTTGTTATCGGATTGTTTATGGCCTAAAATGTACTGTATTACTACAATGTATAAGGCTGAAACCTAGGCTACAAAGTGGACGAGATCGCTGTAGGGGCCAGACATCTTCAAACACGTACAACAGTTTCAAAAAATGTCCTGTAAGGGTTTAATCTCTTATTGGCAGCTGGCAGCAGGAAGTACCTGTCAATGGCAGCCGCCAGTCGATCAGTGGCAGCCCCTAGTCAGCCATTGGCAGCCGCCAGTCAATCAGTTGCGGCTGCAAGTCGATAGGTTTTTGCAGCCACTGCAGACACTGGGAGCTGCCTGTCAAATGCATTCTTTTCACCAGTAGTTTTCAATATATTTTATAACTTTGCAGTGTAACTGCAAATGGCTAGTAACTTGATAAAGTGGTGTTTACTGTCCCAATTTGTTAATTACAAAGTTTTCACAACCATGGAAGAATAAAATGCAGTGAATCTATTTATCTATTATCTTCTTCTCCACTACAATCACTATACTATCAAAATACCACAATTTAAACAAAACATAATGTTAATGTTATTCAAATTATGTGTAAAATAAAAAATATATATATATATATATATATATATATAACTAGATTTACAATAACAACGTTTGTGCATCTTATTATGTATTCAAAATATGTATTAGTCCTGTGTACACTGTTTACGTTCATACCTGGAAGACACAAATTTCTAAAACTGCTGACTCACATTGTGTGGTTTTCTATTCAACAGTAAACATTCATTATTTTTACAAATACTGAAAATGGATACAACAGCAATAAGAGTCACAGTATTCAAATCAATTACACAACTTAAAAAAAATATATAAAAATTCTTAAATACAGAAATGTTAACTAAAGGACTTTGTCTTTATTTGCATAGTCAAGGATTGGACAACAAGAGTAGTATTCAAACAAATTTATTAACAAATTTAAATATCCACATTACTCTTTTAACAATTATAATACACAATGTGCCTTGCAGGGCAGCATGGTGGTGCAGCAGGTAGTGTCACAGTCACACAGCTCCAGGGTCCTGGAGGTTGTGGGTTTGAGCTCCACTCCAGGTGACTGTGTGTGAGGAGTGTGGTGTGTTCTCTCTGTGTCTGTGTGGGTTTCCTCCGGGTGTTCCGGTTTCCTCCCACAGTCCAAAAACACACGTTGGTAGGTGGCCTGGCGACTCAAAGGTGTCCGTAGGTGTGAGTGTGTGAGTGAATGTGTGTGTGAGTTTGTGTTGCCTTGTGAAGAACTGGTGCCCCCTCCAGGGTGAATTCCCGCTTTGCACCCAATTATTCCAGGTAGGCTCTGGATCCACCGCGACCCTGAACTGGATAAGGGTAACAGATAATGAATGAATGAAACAAAAGCCAATATTTTCCAATTCACAATAATAAGCCTTATTTTACATAGTAACAGATTGGTAGGGAGGGACAAAAAGAGGGATGAGATTACAGCATGATTAAGTGGCACAACAAAATCAACAAACAACAAAATCACAGGCATCCTTTCCTTACTTTCTTGCTTTCAGTTTATTCATCCAAGTCCTTGGAGAGGTCCCAATCACGAGCAAAGGTCATTTCTGCCTGATATCGGTGGAACCCCTCCAGCTTTTTTAAGAGTAGGATAGTGACCTTGTAGTGGGAAATATGTATAAGTGCCAATAACTGAGAACTGAATAACTAAGAAACTAACTTATTTGCAACTGATTCCATAACATTACCTCTGGTGTGATGACGTTAAGCACGAAAGAAACATTTGTCAGTTCACTCTTATCAAGTTTTAAAACTGCAAATGACTTCTCGATAATAGCAGTAGTCTGTAAGACAAATTTGGAAATATATGAGAGAGAGAGAGAATTTGCAGATAAAACAAAGAATTTCATTCTGACAAGAGTATACAAAACTAAGTGCACTGCAGTGTAGTGGATTAGCCATTCTTAAGTTCTTCCTGAAAGTCAGTGTACATATTCAAAGCTTGCAATATGTTTAGATCAGATACAGTCAAATTAGATGTAGTAATATTTTAATAGCCAACCAAGAATAAAATTACACTACCTGTTTTTCATCAAAAACACAGAAACGACGTTCAATCAAAGCTTTCACTTTGAGGTTAAATGTAGGATTGTTGTGAAGGAACAGTCGATGTGATTTCAAGGTCCCAGATAGAAGGTCGTCCCTGAGTTTCTGTAGAAATTTATATCTAGAAATTCACTGATCATCATAGACATCTTTTATTTATAATTTTAAACACTGAAACGTTAAATGAAACAAAACATATTCACTTCTCCTACCAGAATTTCTTCATCCTCAATCAAGTCTGCAACCAGGCCATTCCGCAATGCTTCATGTGTACTACAAATAAAATTATAGAGTTGAATTATCTGCCATTTTTCTGTCAGTTATATGGCATCTCCCGTTTACATGAGGAATCAAGATATGTGGTTTTACCATTCATATGGGTAAGGCACTGGGAGATGGCATCCACAGCTGAACGGTGCATCTTTGTCCAGTGTGGATAAATCAATCCTTGCACAGTCACTGTGTAACCATCCATCACAATAATCACACTGGATCCACTCCACAGTTTTAATATGGGCATGCATGATATATAAACAAAAAACTGTGCAACAATATTATACAATACAAGTAACTACAAATTCAAACAAAGTTTTATAATATACGCTGTGCTCACCTTTTTCCTGTCTTCTGGAAAATGCAAGCATAGATATCTCGGGCAATGCAATTATTATCTGATATAGCACCCTGTTCATCCTTTCGGTCTAAACGTGCTGGGAAGTCCTATGAAAAAACATTAATTAGTCAGTCTATATAATATCAGATGACACCTTTCATATCATCAGAATATATCAACATAAGTTTTTCTAAGTGAGAAGTAATTCCAGTATATCTGTACATATAAATCTCTAAATCATGCCTCAGAAACACAATCCTTCACCAGACATGAAGCATGGTACAACCGTAAATGGCAAATCTGTCCATAATGAAGAGTTTCTTCAGATATTTTAGCAGCCCTTGTGTCCAACTCAGCCATCTGTTGCAGATACAAACTACATAATTTGTTACAGTACTCGATTTTTATATACTTTTCAATCAAAACAAACGTTATATCTAACAGCAAACACAAAATATATGCAAAACAGTGTTACCTTTTCTCTACAGGAAAATGTAGGTGCCAATAAGGGTGCATGTATTTACAAGAGACTCAATGAACTTATTATGTTCACTGAAAAGACCTGTTATTAATACTTGTAATTATGTAAAAATGCTGAAACAAACTTACATATTTAAAAATTACATACCGTACAAACAAACACACCGCAATTGACACTGTCAATTTGTTTCCATGACTGTGCATTTGACACTTTCCACCCATTCAGTGAATTATGTTGACGGAATATGTTTCTGAAAGAGGTTTTATATGTATATGTAAAAATTATCTTTATATTTATATAAATAAAGTTAATCTATCAATTCACATCAAGAAAAACAATGTACCTTAGCATATCCATGTCATCACTTTCCAGTGTGTAAACTGAGCTTCTAGAGTCGTAAATTCGAATCTCTTTTCCAAGGATATCAAAAACCTATACAATAAATCCAACACATAAATAATTACAACCTACAGTGGCTGATTTACAAATTAGGTAACCAGCTAAAAATAACAGTGTTTATGATACCCAAAGAATGTAGTGATTTCCCGATTCTGGACCAACAGTTCCCCCAACAATCCGTGGCCACAGCACTTTTTCAGCATTCTATAAAAGAGCAGTGAAGTTCCTCAATCATTGTTGCACAAAACACATTTCCAATAGTTGGTTAAAATGTGAATTTAAAAAAAAAATCAATGACATACAAATCCTGTGCAAGTTCTATATATTATTGAAAACAGTAAAAGGACAATATTTCTATGTTTCTTGCCCCTGCCCAATTTGTGTGCTACTGGCATCAAATTCTAAATAGGCATATACCTTAACAAATTTCTATATGTATGGTATAAATTATTTAACACATCACTGCTTTCTGTTAACATTTTGCACACCATCCCAACTTTTCTGGAAATGGGGTTTGTATATAAATCTATGCTAATGTGGCATGATACCTGTAGAGGTGTGATTTCTTTCTCCGGAATGTTTCTTTTGGCTTGCCATTCCCGGTGCCATACAATAAATGTGTTTGTTGAGAGAGCAACAGTCTATAGTTACAGAAAAAACACACACCTTGAGATTAATAATGTAGCTGTAAAAACATTATCGTGCAGATTATGTGAACAGCATACTCACATTGGAACTCTCAGAAGCAATTTGAACCACTCGACTGTTGACGACCTATAAAAATGAAAGGGGCCAGATTACCATTTTACACTAACTCCAATCAATAAACAAATAAGGGATTAATTAATACAAAAAATGTAAGAAATATTTAAAATTCTTGCATCATCAGTTAGCCAGGGCAGTCTTGGCTTTAGTGCGATTTCAGTGTCAAGAAGATAATGTGGACAGATACTCTGGAGGTCTTTGATTGTAACTGGGTTATCATCATAACTTGTGATTATTTGTCGGTCATTCCTTCGTCCAGTGTACAACTCCAAGAGTTTGTCCTAATTTAAATAAAATACATGGCAAAATTACATATGCTGCCAATGACAAACAATGAAACATACAGAAGGGTGTACTGTAAGCTATGTTTAAGTTGTTATTACCTGATTTTCAGGAGCAATAGGGAACATGGCTATTGAAAATACAGTCATCAGACTTTGCCTGACTCTGTTCTTCATATGTGTCTGTAAGAGATGGTACCTGCCTCCTTTCTGCTGAAATTAGTCATTTAAACAATTACCACTGAGATCAATACTTAACACTAGAAAAGCATATTTTTATTCCAAAAACTATTATCGAGGCTTATTGTTATTTTATTCTTCAGCAGAATATCTGTAAATAATTAACTTCCCAAAAGAAGTACCATGAGAGCTGATTCTCAATTTTCCAGTGATGTCTATAAGGCTTGCTTGGTCATCATCTCCTCCAAGGTCTTGGCGTATTTTTTGTTGATATTGATGTTGTGAAGATGAAAATACAATCTCAAACAAAACATGTAATGTTCATCATTCATTTGGCACAAGGAGTAGCTGCTTGATGATAGTTCTCTGTTTATCTGTTCTGCTGCAGAAGAGTTCACCAGAATGGCCAAATCTGGCACCAGTTTTAAGCTCCTCAGAATTTCCTCTGGTCTTCTTTGATTTTTTTGATGGAATCTATCGTACAATGAATATCTTGCACTGGTTCCTGTCACAGGGTGCATAGAGGAAAATCTGTTAACAGATTTTTCCTGATTGTGAGAGTCTGAACTTGATGAGAAGCCAACATTTGTCACCCATGGAAATTGTACTTCAAGACGTTTCTCCAGTGCGGCCTGGATGTTCTCTTCTGTGTTGGCACACAGGCGACCATCATGTGGCTGGAAAAACTGCTGGTTAGTCCGGTTATTGACATGTCTGGCAACACGTCCAGCAGTGTCAGACACATAAATCGTGGGGGGATGTTTAAAACTCAAAAGAGCATGCCCATGGTCACGAGCTGACTCCTGCCACCACAATGCTGACTGATAATATACTACTGAGTGTATACAGGTCACATGCAGCACTCCACCTAAATAGCATATAATCAAGATTAAAAACTTTGTACTGATTTCAACCTTGAGAATTTGGTTCATTCACATCAAATATCAAATGAGGAAATGACAATACATTTGTGAGTCGTCCTTAAAACAATACTGTTGTGAAAGATGTTTATACAATGTTCAATCACACTTTGAGAGTCGCAATCCGCTTTTCAAGCATCTCCCATCTAGTCCTTACATTAACTTGAGTGTCCTCAGGGCTGGTATTATCCAAATTTGGCCGTCTAAACAGGTGGACTAGTACATTAAAAAAAATCAGCAAAATAACAACCAAGTGTTGCATTAATATGCATTTAATATTCACAGTCAAATTATTGTTGAACATAAATTATCATGGATCCTAGCAAGTCCACATATTCATTGACTTGCTAAAAAAAAAAAAGAAAAAACATTTCACAGGCCTTTTATGAGTTGTTTGAGTAGTTGTGTTACATCAAATATGTTTGAGTCCCCAAAGAACAGATTAAGAAAAGCAATTTGAGAGGAATTATAAGTTTCATACCAGATAAATTAAAAGCTATTTTCCAATTGGCATCAGCAATAAACATTGGTGGGCTGTGGCCACATCTGTTGCAAGAATAATTGTAAGAATAGTCCCTCATCGCAGAGAAATGGTTAAATGCCCTTCGTATAACATTGAAAGGAAGTTTGAGGTTGGCATGTTCCTCCAGAGTTTGCAGAAATCGCCCTACGGCAATGTGATTCTGTTTATATTAAAAAAAAAAAAAAGAACGTTCAGTACAGAACTTTTGTTTCTCATGGATATGCATGAACAATGTGGCAGACATCACTCTGGTAATGCTCTACTGTACAGTCATATTTGTTAATAATATGTAACAATGTGTGAAGGTTAAAATAATTGTTGATAATATGACAAGTTTTATTCACTCACTGGTAGTCCTGTTGTCAGCAGAGAACAGAGGGGAATGGTCAGAATTACTTTATTGTTATAATTGTGATATCCAGACTGATACTCTTGGAATCTCACTGGGCGCCTGCAAACAAGGCACTCTTTTATGTACACTGGCACATCTGGGGGAATGCCAAAAGGGAAAATGTGAGGATTGTGAGTATAAAAAGAAAGTAAGAAAACAACTAAAAATATATGAGGCAGTTGCTGACTACAAAATTAAACTAGCAAAAATTAACCTTTGGTCAATGTGGATATCCCATACACTGTCCCATGATTTGTGACCAGAGTCTTCACTCCCAAATCTGGGGGAGATGGAACTTTCTGCTCTGTTTTTGAGAGTTCAATATTAAGCTGTGCTGGCACCTTCTTTTGTTTCCAAATATATTCTGTCATTTCACATATATCTGCTGAAGTCCTCTGTGACATATCTCTTATGGTGTCACCTGACTCTCTTACGTTCTCCTCAATATCATCTATGTCTTCAGCACTTGGGTCTGAGCATGAAGTAGATTGGGTCTCTCTTGAAAAATCCACCACATTGACATGTATCTATGGACACATTTTTTCATTTTGTTTCGGCACTGGCAGTGCCACTGGCCTAACTGACTGTCAAATGTCACTCTTCTTCTCTCAAACTGACACCAGTTGTCTTTTATCCCAGTAAAAATGGAAAAGTACACGTATCTGTTCGAGAGATTATGTTCTCCCCAAAAAATGGGAAAAACACCAACACCTGCAGACAGACTTTTGGAGTTCAAATCAATTCATTCGTCTTTTCGAGAAGTAGAGATGAGGCCTGTCTCTACCATTGAATGTAAGGAATCCAGCCTAAGCCCTGGTGGTTTTGAATAGGGAATAGCATGATTTGTTCTCTGAAGATGTTGGCATTCTAATCCTGCGTTACCACTTTCCATCCCTATTCTCATATAGTCTCTGCATAATGGTACTTCACATGCCAAGGACTGAGAGAGAATGGACTTGCAAATATGAATAGCAACCCTGGGTCCATAGGTATCTTTGGGGGTGACAAAAATCCCTCTTTTGTCATCTATGCAGATGACTGGCTGGCTCTCCTTGACATGTTGCTGAGCTTCATGACGCTTCAAATTTGACCTGTTACTGAAGGTCATGTGGCAAACAGAGCACTCCAGACTTGAAATTGTTCTACTCTTCCTCTCTGCTGATGGTCTATCTGTTTCTGGGGTGGGCTCTTCTACATTTGTATAGACAGTTTGCAAATAGCAGAGACAGAAAGGAACATGATATTAAGAGACAAAAAAAAACTGTGCCACAAATGATAATTAAATAACTTTAAAGATAGGTATTTACCTGCAAGTGTGCCTGGAGGAGTTCTCTAACGTTAAAACCTGCAAAAGAGATTGAAATTCATCAAGACAATACAATAAATACATTCCAAGAAAAACAATACATTGAAATTCAAAGTTACACACACCGTGATTACTGAGATGTTTTTTTAAAATCTGGTGTGCGACCCAAGAGATGACGGCACTTAGGGCAATGCCAGTGACTCCTTTTTTCCTCTTTGCCATTAGCACAGAAGCAAGGAATTGTGAATTTAACTATAAAGACAAGTGACAATGTATTTTAGCTGAATGAGAGAAATTTGTGTATATTTCATTTGCTGTCATTAAATAAAAGTAAAAAACAAAGAAACATCTGCAATACGATAACATTTACAAAGAAATATATATATATATATATATATATATATATATATATATATATACTTACTAATGCCATTGTACTCAAAATATACTGCATACTTTAGGTGCCTTGTGACAAGATGGTCACGAGATGCTTTAAAAGCATTCTTACAATATGGGCAGTTAAGGTCACCACTCAATGAATAAAGTTCCTCCTCTACTGTAAACTCAAAAGCAACATCTGCACAAACAGTTATCTATTAAACACAATCGTGTGCTTGGCAAACAACATATAGATAGCAGAATAAATCAATTTCACTTTTTCTGGGTAACAAACTAAAATCTTGAGTTTTAGTAACTTATTACTGGTCAGTTCATAGAGCTACTTCACATACATGTATGCCTCCTAAAAATTAATGGTCTTTAACACTAACATAAGTGTAAAATCTAATGCTCAATGCAACTTTGTTAGTCTGAAACCTTTAGACAATGCATGCTTAGCTTTAAAAAAAAAAAAATGCTTTACAGTTTAGGATATTCTTACCTGCCATGCTGATGAGAGAAAATAAGTATAGGGGGATGAACAGAAGGTATATTTAAATGGGGAAAGAATCTCTTTGGTAAATAAATGTTTCTTTTTGTTAAAGGAAATATCTGTTGGGTTAAACAAACAATGACAGAGAGAGGAGAAAATGTGAGCAGAGTCACAAAAACAGTAGAAGGCACCAAAATAAAGGATGGTGTGAGTGGAATAAGGCAAAGATGTTGGATGCAAATAAAGTGTTTGAAATAGAAATAATTTAACCACAAATAAATATGTAACATAACTGCATTAGGTCAAAGTTTATATAATTATTAGCACAAACGTGAAATGCATTCAATTCTATAAATATATAAAGCCAGATAAATTATTTTAATCTATGCTTCTTCTTTTTCATTTGTTTGATACTTTATACTGAGTACATTTATATGAAAGTCTGTTTTTGTTTTATCACAGTATTCATTTCTTAAATCTTAAGTGTCTTGGCATTTTAGTGAAATACACATTGCTATGTATAAAACAGGAGCGGTGCACTCAAAACTATTCACTGTTACGCCTGTTTATTTTAGAATGATTGAAAATTAATTTACACAGCCTGTAAACATTCATTATATTTATCATATTGGAATTTACACTTTTTAATGTGTGTTTTAAGTCACATTAAGTAAAGCAAACAAAGAAAAAGGGAAAATACTGTACATCAAAAGGCATGAAATATACTTTGGTTGCTAGTACAGTTGTAGTGGCACTTCGTCTCAATTTCTGTAGTACACCAAGACTTATAAAAATATAAATGAAATGATCATACATACTCAGATACATTATAAAAAAAAATGTACAGTACACGTTTACGATACGTTGTCGTCATTCTACTAGCTAATACAAACCTTACACTTTCAATGTTACTCATTTAATAAATGTTCGTAGTATAAAGTCTGTCATGTTTCGTCTGGTTAATTTTCACATAGCTGGCTACATGAACACAGACAGACGCTTACCTTTTGCCAGCGGTCATTAAAAACGTTCCGTAGTCAGTCTCCAGTTAGCGCTTAAGACTCGTAACAGGAGGCTGTCATTGGCAGCTCCAGCCTAACACCACTAGCGCTGACTGCTCCTTCCTGCTGCCAGCTGCCAATTAGAGATTGAACCCCCTCTCAAAATGTTTGTATAATCCATAGAAACTGAGAGTCAACACACCTTCAACGTCGTAATTGTGAGCCTTCTTCCTAAAAGTGTTTTTTTTCCACTTTAGTTAATCTGTCGGGATATGTACCGTTAGTAAGATCATTGACAATCTGTTTACACAGAACAGGATCCATTTTCAGAGTTAAGGTATAACGATAAACTGAAAATTGTATCTATGAAGCGTCTGTCTGCAAGATAGTAAACGTATTAAGACTAATAAACATGCGAATGTTAAACGCGACTCGCTAAGTGTAACACCCAACCTCTCACTATGGTGATGCACGACGTTACGTCTCTTTGAGCAAGATACAATCTTAGGGGTCTGAGCACTGAAAGTGCTGGAGCCCTGTTGTTGTTTTTTTTTTCTCCTTTAATTTATTATTTCTTTTTACACTACATTGTTTTGGTAAAGGCTACACTAAAAATAAATGAATAATAAAAACACATAGATAATCAACGATATTTATTATAAACAAGATTTCAAAACATGATCAAAGCATACTACATGGTAAAACCGCAAAATATGAGTCCTGCTTTGAATTATTGAAACACTGATGAGCTGCTTTATAGCAAAAAACAAATGAATGTATAGTATGTGTATGGGCTCATACAGTAAAATGCATTTGAGGATAACCTGAAGTAATTTGACAAAGCTTAAAAATCGTCAGTAGTCTGCCTCTTTGGCAGTGCAATAAAAATTAGTTTGGTAAGATATTAAAAGATATAAAAACTATTTAAAATAAGGACGTCAGATTGTTCAATGAAATATCCCAATGAAGGGAAAAAATCAAGCTTAACCCTTAAGCATAAACAGAAAAAAATCGACTCTAATTTGCGCTTTACGCCGTTATACTGCTGCGCCAGGCGCGTGCACGCAAAGGGGAGTCGGATTCTGGCGGGGAGTCTGTTTTCGGCACAACACCGGCTCCATTTCAGTGCTTGGACCGGAGTCTTGCTTCGGCAAACTTCCAACGCGTCACTGGTTACGTCCTCAGAACGCTGTTCCACTAGGACCAATAAAGGGCGGCGGCAGACAGGGCGTAAGGGAAAGCGTGGAGTGGATTTTCACCTGCTCCGACCTCTCCCAAGGTTCAAGCCCTCTACCAGCATTAAAATAGCCCTATTCAATGCCCAATCTTTATCAAACAAAGCCAGGCTAATAGAGGACCATATTCTTGATAAGGAAATATAACTTATGTGTCTATCTGAAACCTGGCACATACCAGAGTCCTATTCTACATTGAATGAGGCCTGTTCCACAGGTTACACCTATTTGGAAAAGGCCAGGGGCACAGGTCTTGGAGGAGGCTTGGCAGTTATTTATCACGCAGACCTGCAACTGTCCCTGCTCCCCTTGCCCCAAGCTGTCAACATTTGAGTGTCTTTCATTCAAATGTATATTAAAAAACGCCAACAACAATATTACTTATCTACCACCACCCCCAAATCCAACCCAGGCTTCATCACAGAAATACCTGTTGACAACACTCTGTGCAACAACATTCAATGTAAATATCCTTGGTGATTTTAATATTCACGTGGATTCACCCACAAGTCAATTCACTGCAGAGTTTCTAGAGCTTCTTGAGTGTATCCATCTAAAGCAGCATGTTAATGTGCCTACTCACACCAGGGGGCATACACTTGACCAGGTCATCACTGATTCTGCCCCCATAACAAATCTCTATGTGCATGCTATGCATTTCTGATCATAAGGTCATGTCTATGGAGCTGTCTGTAAAACGTTTACACTCCAAACCAAAACGCCTAATCCGGTTCAGAAATCTGAAAAATATTAATTCTGCCAGTCTCAGTCAGGATAAGAAAGAACTGTCAACTACCCAGCTAGCAAGGTAGGTCTGGGCTGATTCTGGCTCGAGCTCGGCACTGTCGGCTGTCTCGGAGTGAATGCGGCACCCTGTATCTGGCCCAGTTCCGGCTGCACGTTGGCACTGTCGGCTGGCGAGGCTATTGCCATTGCAGTTAGCACACTACACTGATCAGAGCATTTTATTAAATACTGCGTATTAATCGTATGTGACTCACATCTAAAAATAAAAGAAAATACTGGTAACTGTCTGGAAAATGATGTAATAAATGTTAAATAAAGAGAATCATTATTTTAACTTGTTAAATGCCATATAGTCATGTGTAAGCTCTGTACTGTAATATTTTAGAATATTGATGTAATGACTGGGACATGAACGACAGAAATGATTATGATAAATTATGATTAATAAGGAGACAGTGCGGTGCTGAAGGGAGGAAATAGTTATTTAAGTTTTTGAAGACGACAGCTTTTAAAATAAATGAACTCAGAATGAGAAAACGGAAGGTGGCAGAAGCGAACCGCTGTAAAAACACAGAAGAAGAAGAACATGAAGATTCGCGCTCTTTTCTGTGACCGCGGCGCGCGAGCAGCTCTCACCGGCCTCAGGGAACAGCTTCATCCCGTAAGTATTTCAATTTAACCTTATATTTTCGGATACATAAGTATTTAGGTATCGCCCAAATGTAGTTAACATCATTAATGTTATGTACGTTATTCTATAAACTGCTATACGTTACATATGTAATATCGAACCGTTTTTTTTTCCAAATGATAACGTTTTAGCTAACCTGTTTAAATCTAGCTAGCTCTTTTTTCCCCTCTGACATAGAATACATTTAAATGACATGACGATCGCTCATACATGTTATGAGTTATTTTAATTTGAGTAATTATGTGGTTTGATGGCGTATTTTACAAGACGATGTGAGCATTTTTGTGGGTTTTTATGTCACACAGAACCGCATTCCTCAGTATAAGAAATAAATAAAACTGCTTAAACACATTAAGGTACTAGATAAGTAGCTTGCAATGTTAAAATACATTCTCAATCTCAGTGCTGGTTTTTTGTGTAATGTAACGTTTTAAATGTATATTTCCACATGCACTAATCCTTTGTTAGGGAGTAGCAGTGATTTTGGGGCTAGTGATTAATGGGTTGAAGGAGGTTATATTGAAAACGATAGAAGCCCATTTACTGAGAGAAAATTTTTTCAAAGTTAACTATGAACATTCATTCATTATCTGTAACTGCTTATCCAATTCAGGGTCGTGGTGGGTCCAGAGCCTACCTGGAATCATTGGGCACAAGGAGGGAATACACCCTGGAGAGGGCACCAGTCCTTCACAGGGCAACACAGACACACACTCACTCACACTTTTGAGTCGCCAATCCACCTACCAACGTGTGTTTTTGGACTGTGGGAGGAAACCAGGGAGAACACACCAACTCCTCACAGACAGTCACCCGTAGCGGGAATCGAACCCACAACCTCCAGGCTGGAGCTGTGTGACTGTGACACTACCTGCTGCGCCATCGTGCTGCCCAACTATGAACATGAACTAATTGATTTTCTTTATGTAATTATGTAAAGATGGACTGCAGTAAGAAAACTAGTGGGGCAGTGAAAAATGCAGGTGGCAGGGAGAAAAGCAGATAGGAGGTTAATTTAAGTTTCTTAGATGAGATCTTTAGCATCAGTTGTAGCATAAACTTTTGTACTATAACCTGATAATCTTTTACATTTGAAGTTCTGTAGTTAATGAATTTGCATGCATAAGCAGTTTACAGTTTTTCATTAAATATTTTTTAAAGAAAATATATTGAAGAGAACAGAACATGTACAAAATCTCTATGTTTAAATTCAGAGCTGGAATTCAACAAGGAGTACAACTGAGGTGACTACACTTGAGCGTTCTTTCACTACACTGCACGTCCTGAAGATCTTTGTTGTCCAGGCTGTCAGAGATGATATTTCCATCTTTGTTGAGGGCAGTGCAAACTGTTGATGGAACTGATGTGTGCCATGAATAAGTGTTAAATGTGTACTTCCACACATTTGAGGAAACTCAAACTGTTTTAAAGTACCTTTCTGCCATTTTTTTTTTTACTTTTCCAAACCTACTGGTGAATTTTAAGCGATTTTTTTATATGGCCTTAGCATAGTATATTTTTATGGAAAAGTCTGAATTTAAATGGCAGTTCTTAGGGTGTAAAACCAATTGTTTTTTTGAAAAACAGTATTTGAATGTTAATTGAATTTAGGAAATCATGACACGGCCAATTTCAAATTTCAATGCCAGTTACACATGTATTTTCTATTTATTGATTTTATGTACTATTTGTATTCATTGCAATTGCTGTATGTTCACATTGTTTCAAGGTTGTATGACAAGCACACTTACTAATATTACATTGTCAGATATGTTGTCATTGTGGTGGTACCCTTCAATTGTACATATTTGTACATTTAATTAGGTGTACAGAAATAAACTATTACAACCGATAATGAGCCAGATCGGGGCCAAGTCTGGCACTAATAGCGTGCTTCTGGCTCAAACTCGGCCGTGGTCCGATTATTGTTATTTAGTTATGGCTTGCCAGACTAGGGCCGAGTCATTGAGCCGCGCCTCAGCCACAACACTCGGCCGAGTTTCTTTTTTAAGATCATCCCCTTGGTTCACTGATGAGCTACGGAGAATAAAGAAAACTGGACATGCCCTTGAGCGACGATATGTTTCCACAGGACTGGAAGTCCATAAGCAGGCTTACCGTGACCATCAAAAGGCCTATTCTAAAGCTCTGGCCACAGTTAGGTCTCAATTCTATTCTTACAAAATTAGTAATAATTTTGGAAACTCAAGAAAGCTGTTTTCTACAATAAGTCACTTACTGAAACCCCAAACCCATACATGAAGCAACCACACAGAAGAACAGTGTGGTTTATGACATTTTTCTCTAACAAGGTAGAATTCATCAGTTCTGCTTTTCCATTACCATCCCCGCCTGTATCAGTGATACAGACTCTAAAGCCATAGACCATACTCTCTCACTTCACTGATACTACACATAGAGGTGGAGGGATATATTCAGAAAATGAGGCCCTCCACATGTTCACTCGATCCTTTTCTAACATCATTGATAAAAGCGAACAACTCAGTCATTAGCCAACTCATCACTGCAATAATACATAAGTCATCGCAAACTGGCCTAGTCCCTTCACTCTTAAAAACTGCTCTTATTCGTCCACACCTGAAAAAAACCCTCATTAGATCCTGAAAACCTGGAAGATTATAGACCCATCTCCAATCTACCATTTCTCTCTAAGGTTTTGGAAGAAGTTGTTGCAGCACCCCTCCACCACCACCTCCATACGCATAGTCTGTATGAGACTTTTCAATCTGGTTTCCGCTCTGCACGTAGTACAGAGACAGCCCTGGTCAGAGTTACCAATGATTTGTTGATGGCTGCTGACCAGGGCTCCCCGTCACTTCTCATACTCCTAGATCTCTCTGCCGCCTTCAATACTGTGGATCATAACATCCTCTTGCATCGACTCCACACTACAGCTGGACTCTCTGGAACCATCCTCCAATGGTTCCAGTCTTACCGCAATGGCAGAGTTGATTATGTGGCCCTGGGGGAGGCAAGATCATCTCCCCACACTGTCACCTGTGGGGTTCCTCAGGGGTCAGTGCTTGGACCAACTCTGTTTACTGTCTATATGCTCCCTCTGGGCAACATCATCAGGAAATATGGGATATCATTCCATTCTCGTGCAGATGACACCCAGCTTTATTTAAGAACAGATTCCATCTCCACTTCATCCACCCCTCCAGCTCTCACAGCATGTCTGGAGGAGACAAAGGTGTGATTGTCTGAGAACTTTCTTCAGTAAAACAGAAGTCCTCCTCATCGATACTCCACATCAGATTAAGACATCTTCTATCAGTAATACTTTTGTCTCTGGTCATAGCATTCCCCTCACTTCTTCTGTTACAAATCTAGGTGTCAAACTGGACCCACATTTATCATTTGACAATCACATTCGCCATCTATCCAAAGTCACTTTCCTCCATCTCAAAAACATAGCAAAACTCCGTCCTTACCTCCCCCAACCAGATGCTAAAAAATTGGTCCATGCCTTTGTCTTCTCCAGGCTGGACTATTGTACTGCTCTCCATATTGGGATTTCTAGGAGCCTGCAGAAGCTCTAGCTGATTCAGAACTGTGCTGCCAGGATCCTTACGAGGAAGCGCAAATATGAGCACATTACACCGATTCTCTACACTGGCTACCCATCCACTACAGAATCCAGTACAAAATCTGTTCTCTTACTCACCAGTGTCTCTATGGAAATGACCCACTGTACCTCAAAGAGCTCCTTACCCCACACAATACCTCAAGACATCTCCGTTCCACCAATGCCTATCGCCTTCAGCAACCCCGGACTAAACTTTCTTCTATGGGAGACCATGATTTTCAAGCTGTTGCCCCATGTCTTTGGAATGCACTCCCAGATTCTCTGAGGGCACTCTGAGAGCATTATCTCGTTTTTATTTACTTGTTTCTTAATGGATTTTTTATTGCTTCTGATTATCCTGTAACACTTTGAGATTTCCTTGAAATGTAAAGTGCATTATAAATAAAATGTATTATTATTATTATTATTATTATTATTATTATATCCATGTCCTCCACAGATAGAGCAGATTAATGAGCCAATTTTAAAGTTTTACTTCAACCTGAGTTATTTCTGGAACATCCCCAGATTTACAGACTACAGCATACATTAATATATTATATAACTGCACATAAATATGCTGTGGACTGAAAATATATGCAGTCTGGCCACAGCCTGTTTTAAAATATAAGAACAAGCAAATCCAACACTATAGCAGTAAGTAGTTCTTTATTGTGTTTTTGAGTTATTTTATTTAATATATAAATAAAATATAAATAAAATTAATTGTATTAATAGTCATTAAGAGTCAAGGCTAGTTTGTCCAGTAAATCTTTATTATTTTCTGACAGCATTACAAGAGACAATGACTCTGCAAGCAATCACAGTATTGCACTGACCCTAACCTGATTTTTGCTGACTGCAGGGAGCAAGGGAGGACAAAATGAAAGTAAACCACAAACATTTCCAGGAAATGCCTCCCCTTCTCATAACTGGTGTAAAGGGAGAACAAAAACTTTAATTTTCCTAAGCTCCTTTCACATGAGACGACCCTCTTCACAGAACCACTACTGACCTACACACCTCTTCATTAGAGACCAGTGACACAGTCAGTTCCAGGTAAGATCACTTTACACACTTTCTGTTTATTCCTATAACACAGTGCAGAAAAGAGCTTAAGTGTTGATCTGTAATCTGACACAGAGGAAAACTGAAGTTCATGGTCTTGTGTTAATGTGATGTGGTACCTTCAAATCCTGCTGGCAAAATATTTCGTTAAGTGTTTTTAAAGAAAGATAAATGAAGCTGCAGTGTTGACACGCAGAACTGTGAATGATTGTGTTTAGTGAAGCAGGGGAGCCTACAGCAAATTAAAGTTTTTACAGCTGCCCCACTTCATACACTTTTACTGAAAAAACTGTTTGTATTATCAACATTAACTTAAAACCCACTTTTTCACATTAAAAATGGGTAACGTTATCTTAATAAACATTTATCTTTCTCCAAACAGGTCATAAGCTCCAAAACCATCTACATGTTGATTAAGAATGCACAGAAGTTTAATAAAAATGCCACCCATCACCAAAATTATCAAACAATGATTTACATATATTGCTCATTCAGACAACTGAATGAGCAATATACTGAAACTGATTACAATTAGTTTGCATTCTGCTTTTTAACTGGTGTTTAAAATGTCTTCATCGTTGACTAAACATAAAAATGCAACATTGAAAAGACATAATAACATTTCATCTCAGATTTTAACACCAGCAATAAGGCTGTTCCACAGGACCGCTAAACTTTCAGAATGTGTTGCCTAACAAGGCTGTTTGTGTGAATGCTGATCATGTGTCCACATCTGTTTAACATCAGCAGATTGATTATATATTTATTTTGTTGTTCTTCAGCACGAACAGACTGGTCTGTTTTGTTGTTAATTACAGGCTGGGGATTCAAACAAAACTCAGTGAAACACAACCAGACAAATGGCTGGTAAGTATAAAAGTAGAAAATCTCTTTTATCTAGAAAAACATCATTTTACATGATGTTAAAATCATGTAAAATAATTACAAAAATAAGCCTTTAATCTTCACTTTGTACATAGCCATCTATGATCTATCTATATTTAGAATGGAAAAGGGACAAATCTTAAATATAATGACAGAAATAAAATGAATCATAAACCTATAATAATACAGATTCAATATGAAATGATTCATTCATTACAGATTTCATCAATATTTCAGTCTTTTCAGAGTAACAGCATTGACCATGTTTCATCTCTCTTCTGTGCTTTCTCTTCCTCTCGTGGTCATGACCGTTATTTGGGTTTGTTTAGCCATGGTCTCCTCATGTTATTATCTATTACGATTCCCTCTTCTGTGTGATGTGATCATAGTTCACGTGTTCCCTTTCTCTGTTGGTTTGTTGGGTATTTGTACTCTGTAGGCTCTTAAATCTGTTTTAGTCACTGTATGTTTCTTGGTCTCTTTGTTTCTAGTTCTGTTTTAGTCTCTTTTTGTTTCAGGTTTTGTTTCAGTCTCTGAATGTCTTTTTTTTTCTCAGTTGCTGACTGTCTCATTGTGCATACTGTCCTAGTGCCTGTAGATTCCCCATTCTCTTTAAGAACCCAGCCTGTGTCTTTCTTTGTTTGGTTCACTGTACTCCTTTGGTCTCTTTGTTTTCCCATTTTTACTTTAAGTAAATTTCTGTTTTTATCCTGAGGTCTTCTTATGTTCCTGTTTAATGTTTATTAATTCTCATGTTGGCCTTTCCTCTTGTTCAATTTTCAGCTTGTAGCTGTCTCCATCTTGTGTTCTTTCCTTGTTGGTCACAGTTTTGGTTCTTGTGTTTAGTTCTTGGTTATTCTGTTTCTGTCCCAACATCTGTGTTTTAGTTAATATTCTGTCTAAGTCTAGTGTTAGTTACATCCCTGCTTGGTTCCTTATCCTGATATTAATAGCAGTATAAGTTGTAGGTTGTATATATTAGGTTTGTTAAGTGTTTGCTTGTTTGTTTCCCATGTTTCTTTCTCTGTTTGCTTTCTTTGTTCCTTTCTATGTAACTTTTTCATCTGGTTTATTTTACCTCGTTCAATACTCATCAAATCTTACACACGATTTAAGTGTTAAACATTTTCAAATGAGCAACTCATGATCACTGTGGATAAGATGAAGGAGGGGTTTAGATGCTATAGCTAATAATGTCACACTATGTATTCTCTGAGAAGTAAATGTTTTTGCTGCAGTAAAGAATTTGTGGGACTGTTTTTCAGAAAAACGTGAGCTGAGGATTGTGCTTCTGGGAAAAACTGGAGTCGGCAAAAGTTCTGTTGCCAACACAATTCTAGGAGAGAGGGTGTTTAAAGCAACATGTTCAGCACAAAGTGAAACAAAGATTTGTCAAAGGGGCGAAAAAGAAACGAATGACAGTAGGATTGTGGTAATAGACACTCCTGGGATTTTTGATACTCACAGATCAGAGGCAGAAATTAAGGCAGAGATAGTGTCCTGTCTCGTAGAGTGTGCTCCAGGTCCTCATGTTTTTATTTTAGTGTTGGAGGTAAAAACATACACCAATGAAAGCCAGGATGCAGTGGATAAGCTAATAAAGTACTTCTCTGATGATGTTCTTCATCATACGGTGCTAATTTTCACTCATGGTAATGACCTTGATGAGAACATGACCATCCATGACTTTATAAATGACTTTGATGCTGAAGGAAAAAGAGGTGGAAAGCTAACTCTGAAAGATCTCGCAGAGAAATGTGGAAACAGAGTTCATGTAATAGACAACAAACACTGGACAGAGGAGAGCAGAGTCTCTGCTGTAATAGCTGAAATATACAAGCTGAGCATTTCACATCAGATGAAGAACAAAATCATTGAGGAAATGCAGTCACAACAAACTGATGAAAAGCCATGGATAAAAATCCTGTCAAACCTCAATGACAACGCAGAAGCAGAAGTTGATGTTCAAGAGAGCAATGAGGAACATCGCAGCAACAGATTTCAAATGAATCAGTTAATAAAGTCCATTAATGAAATCCTGAAACAAAACCAGAACAGACCCTACACAAACAAAGCTTTAGAAGAGACTGGAAAAGCCATTAAACAAGAAATGTATAACATAGTTCAGGAGGAAAAAGGGGAGATTGGAGACATGACACAAATTGACCAAAAAGAGCTTGTTATGATCAAAGAACGAGCAAAAGAGAGAGTCAGAACCAAAGTACTGAAATTGGTGTCTGGTGTAGCCACAGGAGTGTTACTTGGAGCTCTGCTGGGAATTGGAGTTGGAGTAGCAGCACCAGCAGTGTTAGTGGCAGGTCTAATAAAATCTTTATGGACAAAGCTCTTTGGTCAAGTGTCACAAGCCCAAGAAACCCCAGTGGAGAAAAAAGATGTAAGAGCAGGTGTTACTGCAGGTGCTGGTGTTGCAGCAGGAGTAATTGCTGAGGCAGGAGCATTAAGTGCAGGTGCTGCTACTGGGATAGGTGCAGGAGTTGGAGCTGGGGTACTGCTCATCTATGGGGCTGTGAAGGGCGCCAAAGCTGGCGCTGATGTTTCTAAGACGTCTGACAACCCAAAACAGGCAGCGAAGGGAGTAAAGGACACTTTAGTGAAAAACGCTGAAGATATTTTGAACGCCTGCTTGAATCTGGGGAACCCTAATCCAGGAAATATCTATGAACAACTAGAAAATCAAAACAATTAAACAGTTTTCCTCCATTGTAATAAACACCACAACATTGTGCAACATCACAGACCTGAACTACTAATAACAAGTCTATATATGTTTTCATAATTATGTTATTTTGTAAATAAAGGCTTAGAAATTGTGTTGAGAATTGTGAACATGTTTGATGAATCATTGATCATTGATGATATCATTAAAATGTTTGGAATACAACTATTTCTGTGAATGTGAATAAAAAAAATATATGCATGCTTACATTAAAAAGGACTGTACACACTTCACTAATGAGTTCTCACTGATTCATTTTTTCAGGATTTTTTTGCCTATACTGTGTAATATATAAATTATCCATTCATCATTCAATCAGGGTCATGGTGGATCCGGAGCCTAGCCGGTGTCATTGGGCAAAAGGCAGGAATACACCCTGGAGGGGCACCAGTCCTTCACAGGGCGACACACGTATTCATTCACACACTCACACCTACGGACACGGAGTCTCCAATCCACAAAGTGCGTTTTTGGAGTGTGGGAGGAAACCGGAGCACCCGGAGGAAACCCACGCAGACACAGGGAGAACACACCACACTCCTCATAGACAGTCACCTAGAGCGGGACTAGAACCCACAACCTCCAGGGACACTACCTGCCGCACAGCCGTGCCCAGTAGTGTTTTTTTTAGTTTTCATTATTGCCATACAGCAGGTAAGTTATGATGTCACCACATTACAAGATTTGTTTAGCACGTTTTCTGTAAGTAGATTTGTTAATTGGCACTGTATTAATGTAAAATAGCATGATATATGTAGCGGAGGCAGTGATAATTATTTATTATTTATTTAATTAATAATTAATTATTTAATTCATTTTGTTAAGCTCCATGTTTGGGAGCCATTAAGTAATATGTAGTGTCTTTGGCTGTTCAGTCTCAGTTTGGACAAGTAGGCTATAATGCCTTACACATTACACATAGCAGAATTAGCTAGAATTAATTATTATTAATGAATTATGCGTATTGACCAGCTGTTGGTTCTTGGCTCCGAAAGTGAATCTGAACTAAAAGTAATAATTACGTACAAGAAAGGCGCACACACACAAACAAATAACTAAGGATTGGTTTTATCTCACAACTGGTTTATTAATTGTAATATCAAATAATTAATATTGGTTATACATTCATATAATGAAATGGACTACAGCGATACATGAGGGAACAAGGAGATTAATATATGAGGGAATTTCTCTATGATAATTACCCTGAATTCTAGAAAGGCTATAGTTTATCCCAGGAAGCATTCAGCACCAACCTCCTGAGTTATGAAATAAATGAAACCATGTGACCTTACGTATCCCTGGAGAGGAGTGGAAATGGCTTGCAGGACATCACAGATGCACAGGGATGTCTGGAGCTTCTTGCAGACAAGCAGATCTGCTTCCTTGTGCAAGACACGTCCACGCATGTCTCTCCTTCTGCCTGGGCTGAAATGTCGAAAAGCAGAAGCGAGCCTAAGAGAGATTTGCACGTAACTGGGTTTTAAACACGAGCCTTTGGAATCTCGCCTTGAAGGCCTGACTGGACGTTCTTTAGAACAGAACCTCCTTTAGCAGTGGCATCACATACAATTTACAACACTTAACAAGACAAAGACTTACGGAAGATTCCTGTTGACTGAGTGTCCAAGATTTCTAAATCATGCTTTTGAAATTATTGTCAAACAATATTCCTAATGCAGTCTTATTACACGAGTCTCTCACGCGAGCATATTGTTCCGGGATACAGTGAGTTGATTACAATTGAGAGAGAAATAAATTAATATAGTAATATAAAGTTAAAGTAATATAAATGATTGTATGTTAACACAAAGTAATATCATTCAGACAAAACCAAGTTTTATACTATTCCTAACCAAATAACACACGTGACAACCTTGGTTCCTGAATAAGTTCATACAAACACAAGATTATAATTCCAAGATAAGTCACTGTACTGTATATGTGTACGTTATAAGGCCTTCTCTGTCCACTGGGGGCGCTGTGTGACTGTAATGTATATGTGTGTATTATAAAGCCCCTCCTGTCCACTGGGGGCGCTGTGACGCCGCGGCGGGGAGCTGAAGCTCGGAGCAGAAGCAGAGCCGCTGTTGTGTTGCTGTTGGAGATGAATATGGACGGGCGGGTGTTCGGTTCGGGTAAAAACACTGAAATTACCCTGTTTCTGCCCTTTAACTGTGTATGGTGTGCGGGGTGTTGGAGTTAGAGCCGGGGGCGGCTCCGCTGGCTGTGTTAATGGGTTTTGTTGGGTCTGAATTCAGCTCCTTTCTCTCTGAGCAGTGAACTGACCTGGAAAACGGATTCGCGTTTTAAAATTCGGATTAACGCTGTTTATTCTGGTTTGTCTCCCGTTTTACTCACGCAGAGGCTCGGTTACCGTTTTTAATAGAGTTTATCTGCGATAGATCAGTGTTCCTGGGGTTTAATAATGTGAGTTTAATGTTTTTGGGAGAAATATTCTCGGGCAAAAAGAGATAGAGGGGCATCTACGTCATCAGCTTTAAACCCGAATTTAAACCTAATCCTGGTTTAATAAATCGAGATTAACTCTCTGAAGATGTTTCATCTTTAATATTTTACATCTTTACTTACTTTAATTTTTTTCCAGTGGGATGTTATCTTGTTTTCTCGAGATCTTTAAGAACATCTTCAGGTTCTGATCCAACAAAGCACAATACAACCATCAGCCATAACATTAAGACCACCCCCCTCTTTCTACATTCACTGACCAACAGCAGTTGCTTTGCATATTTTCCTAACTCACTTTCACCCTGGTGGTGGGTGGATCATTCTCAGCGCTGCAGTGACAATGACTTTGTGGTGGTGTGTGTTGTGCTGGTGCGAGTGGATCAGACACAACAGTGCTGCTGGAGTTTTTAAACCCTGTGTCCACTCACTGTCCCCTCTGTGAGACACTCCTCCCTCGCTGGCCCACGTTGTAGATGTAAAGTCAGAGACAGTAGCTCATCTGTCGCTGCACAGTGTGTGTCAGTCGCCCTCTAGTCCTTCATCAGTGACACAGGACGCTGTCGGCTGGATGTTTTTGGTCTGTGGACTATTCTCAGTCCGGCAGTGACACTGAGGGGTTTAAAAACTCCAGCAGCACTGCTGTGTCTGATCCACTCGCACCAGCACAACACACACTAACACACCACCACCACGTCAGCGTCACTGCTGGACTGAGAATGATCCACCACCACATCACACCTGCTCTGTGGGGGTCCTGAGCGCTGAAGAACAAGGGGGAAAGGGGAGTAACAAAGTATGCAGAACAACAGATAATTGTAGCTCTACCGAGTGACCTTTGTGATCAGTTGTAATCCCTGAAATATAAGTAAACTGTACATGTGTGTTTTTCAGCTCTGTGAGATGCTGGTGTTCAGATTATTGATTAATAATATTTAATCTTATGTAACAGTGTGTGTTAAATTCTGTGGTCCCTCTCTGTTCCAGGGTTCTCCAACTGGAGAGGAGGGTCTTCCAGAGGTGAGGGAGTTTATAGCTATAACATCAGTTCCTACGCAGTTGGAGGAAAGTTTAAGTGGCTGAATGAATGTATTGATCACTGATCAATTGATATCTGTGAATTGAGGCTGTGTGGGAGTGTACTGTGCTTTGCACAGTGTTATTGTAAGTCCCTGATTTTACACTACACTTCTGGGCACAGGTAGGCAGGGCCTGACCTTAATCTCTTTAGGCATGTCTCCTATGGACAAGTAAATACACGTTTAACGGGAACGCTGCAATCGCTTCTCTGAGGGGGTAAAATACATATAGAGGACAGGAGTTAGGCTGCCGCAACTAGTCAATAAATCAGCAGGAATTGTTCAGAAAAATGGTTAACAATGAATTTCTTTAGAAAAAGAAACATCTTTATTGATCCACATGTGAAAGTTGCTTCTCTGCATTTGACCCGTCCGTGGCAGAAAACACACTAACAAACACTAGTGAGCCATTCTTCACACACACACGTTGGCGGCAGTGAACACACACACAACCAGAGCAGGGGCTGTGACCACATCGGTACCCAGGGGGCAGTTTGGCCACGGCTGCCTGGAATATTTATCGGTTATATATTGATTATTTGATCAGTTTTTATTTTTTATTCTATACTAACAAGGATAAATAGTCCCTCAGTCACTCTGGGCATGATGAGATGTACTGAGGCTGTAGTCTAAACATGCTCAGTATAAACAGAGACTGAGGCATCCTCCCTCCTCTAAATATTCAAGAGTACTCACTTTAAATCTGTTTTAGGTTCTTTATATTTTTTTACATCTCCTCTCTGTGAGTCAGTCTGTGCTCTGAACACTTTCCCCCTCAACGTTCACACGAGCTGCTGCTTTAAAACATGAGCTCTGACGTTAGACGCTTAACAGAGCCATGATTAAAGTTTACGGAAAAGGAGTTTCATAGTGATGCACACTGAATTAACAGTTTGGGCCTTTAATGTTAAGGTGATTTTACAGCGGTTTATTTCATTTCTCTCACTGTAAGTCTCTGTGTTTACACTACGCCGCTCTCACTCTCCTCCCAAATGAACGCTACAGGGACTCGATTCCAAAACACCTGGGATGTGTCCTGCTCTGTCACACACATCAACCCCAGGCCCCTCAATGCCACCTCACTGCCTGTCCTCTACTTCACAATTTATCACTTCAACATCTTACATTTAAAATAATATTTGTTTAAAATATTTAAAATGTATTTATTTAGCAGCTCTATTCAGACGTGGTGCATAATGTATTTAATGAATGAATTGCATTTATTGTCACATACAAAGTTATACAAGTACAACTTGCAGAGAAATTACATTTACATCTATTCACTCACCCAAACAGGGGTTAGGTGTTCGCAACAGACGTGACGGCAGCGGGTGCCCCGCGCCACCTTACAGTTAAAAGAAACAGCTGGATTACAACAGGGAAGTGGTGGTAAAAAAAAAAAAGGTCATAGACTATGCCTTAAAGAAGCACAGTGTGTGATCTTGAAAAAGACAACACCTTTAGCACACATGACAAAAGCAGTAGGAGGCGTGTTCAAGGGGGAAAAGGGGGTGGGGGGGCAGGTTCAGTTCGTGAAAATGTCCAAGAATGTAGTAGCAGTCACATGTTCTTGAGCCCGCAGCTCAGACAGGGGAGGTGCAGCAGATCTCCATGACGACGTTCCTTCTGGAGGAGTTGAAATAATCAGCAGCCAAGGCCACTGATAGCAGGGGCAGCCAAAACAGATAAAGTTTGGCTTGTTAGAATCAGAGACCTGAAGCTAATTTTGAGCTAATAGTCCCTCTGATTCAAAGTTCCATTTTTGCACAAACGTTCAATCTTGGAGTTCAAAGCCATTAGTTGCTCCTTGATGGAATCGAAGCTTCTGCTCACAGTCCCAGTTTGTGAGCCAACGGCTCTGCCCATCTCATCAATCATGCTGGTCAGTTTCTTTGGGCTGTTTACAACTGACTCAACTCATTTAAGTTTCAGATAAACCAGGGCACCGCCTAATCCAATCAGCAGAAAGCCCACAATCATAAATCCGAATAGGTATACATCTTCAATGTCCTCAATGGAAAGAGGCGCCACCTCTCCCATCCATCCATGGCATATCCATCAGGGCAGGTGGGCTTCCCGTGCCCAAGCTTCTCATTGAGAAGATGGTGTCAATAGCGCTGAGAGACCAGCTGGCTTAAACTGAAATAAAAATTTAAACGGAAGTAAATTACAACTTAAAAAAATGTAGTGTCTCCTCCCTCAACATCCACAGCTGAGGTTCATTTGTTTATCTCACCATTTCTATGACCTTGAGGAAACCCAGTTTTATTTATAAACATCATCTCGTCCTCCTCCTGTGTGTGTGGCTTGGGTTAATTAACCCTTCATTAAATCAGGTGCTGGAGCATAGCTCCCATATTCAATCGAGACTTCTTCAAACAAGACCCTAGTCACATCTGTATTTGTGTTAATTCTGATTCAATGTTGTGTATTTACTCCTGATGAGTCAATGTCTGGAGGATAACAGCCCCCTGCTCGTCTGTTTCCAGGTTCTGATGACTACGACCACGAGCAGTACATGTACGACCAGTACGATTATGGACAGGGAGCCGGTAACTATGGTAACTACTCATACGGTTACGCCGATTCACGAAATTTCGGACCCGGGGACGGAGGCTACGGTAAAATGCGGCGAGCTCGAGGGGGGCGGGGTTTCAGACGCAGGCAAGACGTGGGCGGCTGGGACGGTGGGCATGAGAAACCTCCCTCGCTTCTGTCCCACCGCGTTTACCCCAAGGGCGGGTGGTTCCAACCCCAGCGTGGACCCCAGGACTTTACCCAGCGCTTTGGAGGGGGACGAAGGTCCAACCAACAGCGAAACCGCAAGAGACCACAGAGAGTGAGTACTCCCCACAAAACCCTGTTCCAAACCCCTTCCACTGAAGCTTGTGTAGTCTAAAGTCTAGGAGTTGCTCAAAGGAGTTGTGCTTCTGCAGTGAATCAGTGAGGGGTCTACACCGTAGCCTGGGTGGGTGCCCTATATGCTGCTGAGGAACTAGGGCTGAATCACAAATATCTCACTCCACCCTATGTAGTGCACAGTGTGTATCATAAAGTAACAGTTTCTGCACTCCAGATGGTCAGTGTATGTCAGATAATAAAAACATTTATACTTGGTGTTGGGTTTCAGCTCTCTGTCTGACATTTAGTGCATTCTGTGCGTGCAGTACTATTTTATAATCTATTAAGTGCACTATGTATGGAGATGGAGTGTAGTTTACAGTGAAACAAATCCAAACCCATAGCCAGAGATGGATTTGTATAAAATAGCAGTGATAATAATCTGAATTTGTATAGCGTGTTTAATATATAAATACAGCTCAAAGTGCAAATTTTAAACCCTTCTACAGCTGATTAAAGCCAAGGAGAATGCTGTCCTCCAGTCATTTCCAGATTCAGGACCCAAACACTCTCACGAGTCCTGATTAAGGAGGAAATACAGCTTTCACTTTATTATTAATTCAGGAGGAGTCTGTATGACTTGTCCACCGCTGTGTCTGTCCCCCAGCACTGATCGAGGGTGTATAGACCCTTCTAAAGGGGGCAGGACTAGAGTGAGATTTGGTGCGGCAGATCAGGATGTAGAAATCACACTGGTGCCTGTTGTTCAGAGGTGGAGAGGATGTTATGCTTTAGAGCTGTTTCTATTTAAGGTGTAGATGTGAGCTGGGGGCTGAGTATTCGAGAGCTAACGCTTGACATGCCCCCACCCCCCTTCATAACAGGACGGACAGAAGAAGAGGAGGCGCTCGGAGACAGAAGTTGACGAGCCCAATTTTAAGATGGGGAAGACCGAGACTTTGGGAGAGGACACCAGCGAAGGTTCTTACTCTGTTTTTGTTTTTACCTGTAGCTCAGGCCCAGGTGATGCACCCTTTAGGACGTTAGTTACAATCACCTGCTTCAAAATTTTAAAGCAACACTAGGTAATTTGGTATTTTTGATCATGGGCTCCCCCTACAGTTGCAGGGTGTAATTTAATTTTGCTGCACTGTAAAATTCTAAAAGCAAAAAACAGGGGGTGGTGGTTTCCTACCCTCCTCCCATAGTGCAGTTTCTGCAGTGCTGAGCCTGGAGTAGCACCAACAGAGGCTCTGTTCTCCCTGTTACCACTCAGTGGAGCATCACAATTATTTTGAAGCTGTAATTTTAAGGTAAAAATACTACATAGTGTTGCTTTAAACCCTCCATAGAAGACCACTGCAAATAGAATGGGATGCTCTGGATTGGCCAGAACTAATTTTCATATCAGGACCTGACCTCACTGATATATACATGGCTAAAAGCAAGCAGGTCCTCACAGCAATGTTCCTACATCTACAACTAAGTGTAGAAGCTGTTACTGCAGCAAAGGGGAACACAATGTCTTAGTCTGTCTCGTCCTGTGTCTCTCTTTTGTCCTTACTGTCCTTGTCCTTGCCCTGTGTTGTGGAGCAGATGAAGAAGAGCAGGAGGAGGACACGAAGGACGTTGGAGATCTGGACACAGTAAGTCTACCTTTCTTACTTTGTTTATTAGTCGACCATCCTCTTAGGTGCCCTTTTAAAGGAACAATCTCATTTTCATCAGTAATGCTTTGGTACTTCCTGACCTCTAGGTGTCAGTATAAAAGCTGTATCATATCCTGAAGTAGAAACAGTGGGGAAAATTACTGCCTGCACCTTTTAAGCGCATATCCTGGTTTTAATGTATTCATATTGTTAGTTATAATGCAACACTAGGTAAGATTTGGTATTTGACGACCTGGGCTCCCCCTAGAGTTGGCAGAGAGTAGTTAAATATTACAGCACTGTACTGATGGTTAATGTAGATGGAGTGATTTCCTATGCTCCTCCTAAAGATACATAGTGCAGTTTCTTCAGTCCTGAGCCCAGAACAGAGTTTCTATTCTCCCTTTTACAGCTCAGTAAAGTATCACAATGATTTTGAAGTTATAACTTTAAGGTTAAAATTCTACCTAGAGTTGCTTTAAAAGTACTGTTTCAATCGAATTGAACCGTTTTCACAGAAACAGAACCACAGTTTTAATCCCCACAGACCAGCGCCACCGTGGGCCATTCTGTCGCCCTGGACAAAGGTGTGGGCTGCTAATAATAGACACTAGAACTGAGAGCTCTGATTGGTCGGCTGCTAAGGGACACACCCCTTATTTGTGTACTCTCAAAAGTGCAGATCCAGATCCGGAGTCCTGTGTGAGAATGAGGGGATCTTTTGAGGGATTTTTCAGCATGGATAGGGTTCTGGTGTTCTTCTATAGGCTGTGTGGGGTCATGTGAACAAAACCTGAGCCTCCAGATGCCCCGCCCATTTTCCCGGTTCTGTTCTGTGAGGAGAAAGTGCACACAGGGGCAAAAGCAGGGGGTGGCAGTTCTAGTTTGTGTTTAATGACAGAACCGGTAGAGTAGGAAGTGAGGACATATCAGTATGTGAAATAGAGTCTGATAATGATCTGCATTAGAAACTACATAATGTCTGCTGAAAGAGACCTGTGTCTTGTCCCCTGCAGGCCTCCGATAAAGCAGCTGAAGGAGAATGTAAAGGTGAGGGTCCAGCCTGCCCTGTCCTCTCTATTTCACCTACACTACTGTTTAAGAGCCTTCATATCCCTTCATCTCTCTCTCTACAGTCCTGTCCATAGAAGAGGAGCTCGCTCAGCTGAAGGAGAAGCTGCAGGGCTCTGGTAAAGTCTCTCTACTTTTATCTCGTACAGCCTGTGTCCACTCTCTGTCCACTCTGTGAGACACTCCTCCCTTGTTGGTCCACGTTGTAGATGTAAAGTCAGAGACAGTAGCTCATCTGTCGCTGCACAGTGTGTGTCAGTCGTCCTCTAGTCCTTCATCAGTGACACAGGACGCTGTCGGCTGTATGTTTTTGGTTCTCAGTCCAGACACTGAGGGGTTTAAAAACTCCAGCAGCACTGCTGTGTCTGATCCACTTGTACCAGCACAGCGCACAGTGTGATTCCTTGGTCAGAACATGGTTCAGATGTTGACTGAAGGTCTGTTGTCCCTGGAGAAACATCTGGAAACATTTATTATAATAGATTGTATTTTTTTTCTGGATGTCTAGGTTCTGCAGATAAGACAGAGGAGACAGAGGTAGGTTTCATCTCTGTGTGTGAGATATTATTTACTCTGTGAGTGAGAGAGAGAGCTGACCCTTGTCTCTTGTGCTGCAGGACAATCCAGAAACTGAAGGACAGAGCAGTGGTGAGTGGAGATTCTGTTCACTTCAGTCACGACTGCTTCACATGTCTAATTTTGTGTGGCTTGGGGGTGGGGCTAGTGAGACACAGACATGTGACCCCGCTTTAATGGATCTCAACACGCTTGGAGGAGATCAGCTAACATCATGATGAGTAGGGAAACTGAGTGTGTTAAAGCATTACTCTCAAAAACACTCTTTCTTTTCTGCTTTTTTCCCTTTCTCCATCTTTCTTTCACTTTCATCTCTCTCTCTCTCTCTCTCTCTGTAGCTCTGTCCATTGAGGAGGAGTTGTCTCAGATGAGGATGAGGCTGCAGAATCAGCAAGCGTCTAATGAAATCCAGCTGAAGAGGGGCTACTTTGAGATGTCGGGGGTCAAGATCACTGCCCGGAGGTCAGAGCCTGTCTTTGTTTACGGTCTGAGTTACATTCCATTCTCAATAAGGTGTTCCACCTTAAATTACGTGTTAAATTCAGGTATGACTGCTGTGCCTTTTTAAGGTGGAGTGGAATGTCCAGAGTGGGGCAGTGAATGGTGGTGAATGGAACCAGGCGTCTCATGTCAGCCTCACAATCCCCACACAGTTGCTGTCCTCTCAGCCACCAGCGGCAGTGCCCTCTCCCCGTCTAAAGAGCTTTATAGGAGGAGTGTAATGATGGAACGGTCTCTGAGGAGCTTTCAAAGAGAGACGCCTGGTTCCATTCACCACCACTGTCCAGTAGTGCAGCATCTTTATTTGGATGTTCATCTGTCTTCTTTCCTGTGTCCCTGCTGTCCTCAGGATATCGTTTGTGTGCTCGGTCTGCAAGTTCCGCTCGTTCTACAGCGACGAGATGGCGGCTCACCTCGAGAGCAAGTTCCACAAAGACGTGATCAAGTTCCTGTCCAGCCGCCTCTCCAAGCGCACCATGAGCTTCCTGCTGGTAACCTCCACCTTCTCTCAGCAGATAAGCCGCCAGTTGCAGTGGTGGCTCATAACACAGCTGTCTCTCTGACACCTAGTGGCCCGGAAGTGTTTCCGGCTCTGGAGTAAAGCCTGTTTTAATCCGCTGTGTGGGACCCTCTCTGTGGAGCATGAACGGCTTTGTTCAGAGATGACAAAGAATTTTGATTCTTACTCTTACTGTTGAAATACATGCACTTGTTGGTAGTAAAAGTGACTTTGACTATGACCTCACTATAGATATAATGTTTAGAAATTATAGTCTTTATATTGTCACTGCCCAAATAAAATTCATTTCCAAAATAAGTTAGCTGGAGACGGAAAAGATTTACAAGAGCATAAAACAATCTCCAGTAAGTGTGGGTTAAAGAACAGTGAGTTAAAGGAGAAAGTGAAGGGGTCTCAACCATTTAAAGGCTAAGCACCACTTAATAAACTTAATATTTCACATTATTTTAGTTACTGATAAATAAGTATGAATTAAAATGAAAATAGCATGCTAAATTTGCTTTAAAACTGACAATTTTATAAAATTGAAGGAAAAACCCGAGCTCGCTACGGAAAACAGCTGAACAAAGCCTCCGTAAAACACCGTTATGACTGACTGTTATGACAGTATCTAGCTATAGCTAAATAACCAACATTATTCATGACAATAGCCTAGCAATAAGCTAAACTCAAATTTAGAGGTACCGTTATTCTTGTAAATGTGATCAAAGTCGAACTCGAATTCATCCGACACTATAAACCTCCGTAATGCAGCTACGTAGCCGAGTATAATCTGAGCCACCGAGTTTAGCAAGTCAATCTAACGTTAACTAACACCAACTAAATCAGGCGAGGTGAGTGTCCTTACCCTGTTTACCTCCATGTTACAGAGGCTCTTGAACACCTTTCGTTGGTGTCCTTACATGCCCATATTGTTGGAAAAGCACCAGTGAAATAAACACTACAGATAACGGAGTGAGCGGAGGGTCCTTTCCAAAGTGCCCGTTTAAAGTTAACATTTAGTCCATTTTCTGGATATTTTGGGATCTGTGGGCCATTTGTGCACTGATGTCCCACTGTACATTGAATGATTGCAGCCAAAAACAACACATCTTTTCGTCATTTTGCATTAAATTAAGTGCAACTTCTAGAGTTGTCCACCATCTACGTCACATGCAAGACACCTATTAGAGTTTCCGAACACCGTTGGGGAGGACCGAACGGTCTTTTAAACCTTATTCCTTGAATTAGTATAACATATATCAGTATAACATATAACAAATAACATTTTTTCTCACTATCAATAAACACAAGTTAGGAACTCATATTCCACTGTATTTATTTGTTTGACACTTTCATATAGCTGGTGCTTAGCCTTTAAAGGTGCAATCCATAATTTATATGTTATATTTACAGTCTTTTCTATGAAGTATAGCTCCATAGAAAGGGTCACCTACATGGGGCCAGCTATGTTTACTATAAAGTATAGCACAAAGTGGCAACTAGACGTCAGTATAACAGCTGTTTAATAACGTGGAATAGAGTCAGTGGAGGAAATGAAAAATCCTTAATAAAATCCTTTTAATCACGCGTCACTTTTTGATTTGTGTGCGTGCAGGAGTATCTGAACGCTAAGCGTAAGAGTGTGGAGAAGACGGTTAGTAAGATAAAGAACCACAGCGCTGCAGTCTGTCAGCTCTACAAAGAGGGTGACCTGACCAGAGGTGAGTCTTGTTTGTTTAATTTTTTTTTACATATTCTTTAAAGTTTTAATGTTTTCGTGCTTGTTTACTCCATCACTGACCAGCGGTTGGTTCACAGACATTGAGATGGAGCACTTCATGAAGAAAGTGGAAGCGGCATACTGCTCGGCCTGTAACCTCTACATTCCCATGCAGCATTCCCTCATTCAGAAACACCTGAAAACACGCGATCACAACTACAACCGCAAGGTATGTGTGTACAAACATACACAGACACACGTTTCTTACAGACATGGGCTTTAAAGCGACTATCTTGCTTCCCAAAACCTCCTGCCCCACAGCAGTGTTCTCCCTCTGTCTAAACAGCCCTGTTCAGAACACCTGCTTTCAGCACCTGTTCCTTTAAATGATAATGAGTCGCTCGCTGTTCCCCCTGACCCCGAGCGCACAGCAGTGAGGAGCAGAAGCTCTGATTTTTTAGCAATTTTCGCTCAGTTCTCTTTCTTCTGTTTTTACTCAGTGCTCTTATTGCTCCGTGCTCGTTGTGTCTAATTTGCTGCGTTTAACCCCGTCTTTGTGCTCTCACATAAACGCAGGTCCAGCGCTGTGATTGGTCAGACTCAGACGAGGGGGCCATTCTAAAGTCTTGTTGTTGTTGCTTGTGTTGTTGTAGCGCATGATTGACGTGTCCAGAAAGTCCAGTCTGACTGTGGCCCGCAGCATCCTGAACCACAAACCTGTTCTGCAGAAGATGGAGCGCTACCTGAAGGTGACACACACACACACACGCACACACAGGGTGGTAAAATATCTGTGGACCACTGCTTCTCCCGCATCTCTTCTGTCCTGAGGGGCTTAATCTGGAGAGCGGTCCTCCCTTCATGGCAGTAACGCACGTTACTCTCTCTCTTTCTGTCTCTCTCTCTGTGTCTCTCTCTCTCAGGGTGAGAACCCTTTCACAGACGAAGCAGACGATGAAGACCTGGAGGACCCCGGGGCCATGGAGGCTGCCGAAGGTGATCCCACCAGTGAGGGTCCGGGAGAGAAAGAGGGGGCGGAGCCTGCCGCCAGTGGAGAGCCTTCTTCAGAGAACCAGGTGGAGCGAGGGGAGCAGGAGGAGAATGAGAAAAATGAAGAACAGGAGGAACCCAAAGAGCCGGAGGAGACGAGGATGAAGTCTGATGAAGGAGACGGAGCGCAGGAGATGGAGGGTGCAGAGGAGGAGAAGGAGAAGGATGAAGAGAAAGCACAGCAGCAGCAGCAGCAGGAGGCAGAGGAGAAGGATGAAGGGAAAGCACAGCAGCAGCAGGAGGAGAAGAAGGAGCAGGTAGAGGGAGTGTTATAAGAGACAGCCTGAGAGTCCTGAGCGGTGACCTGGCGTCCTCTAGCGAGCGTCAGGGAGTTGTTTTCTTTTTATGTTGTTTTTTTTTTTTTTTTTCTGGGTTAATGTTGTTTTTGAAGCTAGAACCTGTTGGACTCTGGAATGAAAGAGTTAACAGTCTTCAGAGATATCAGTTGTATGTTTTTATTCATTCGTTCTTTCATTTTGTCGTCTTCTTCAGTTCGCTCTGCGGAGGCAGAACCGCCGTCTTTCAGAGTTCAGTTCAGGCTTAATCTAACTTCCCCCAGGGGCAGGGAATTAAGCCAGGATTAAAGGGTTAATCCCTACCTACTGATTTACACTGTACGGCCAGGAGTTTGTGGACACTTGTGTTGGGGGTTTGTCCCACTAACACAGTGACAGGGAAGGCTTTATGCTAGATAGCGGTGAGGATTTGATGGCATACGTCTATGTCATGATAATTGAGATTGGCTCCTGACGTTGGAGGATTTGTTCTGGATTACAAACCCACTTCAGCTCGTCCCGAAGGTACAGGACGAAGCCCATCGCTCCAGAGAACACAGTTCCACTGCTCCACAGCCCAACAATGGGGGGCGCTACACCCCTCTACCCACCACTTCGCATTGGGGGTGGTCAGCATAGGTGCATGTGCACTTTAAAGTAGCTTAAACGCAACCTTGGAGATAATAGTGTAAATTCTAGTCCAGGTTAAAGCTCATTGGAGGTAACCCCAGGGTCATTGGCTGATGGCTGCATTTATGAACCAATCAGAGCTCTGCAGAGCAGTAGATCAGTGTTTCTCTGTAGCTCCCTGCATTTCTATCCTTGGGGGTGGGGGCAGGCTTCCTGTTGTCCACAGAGACTCAGTCTACTGCCCCCCGGTGTCCCTCCTTCTCTTCTCGTCCTCCTCTGTCCTCGGTAGCAGTGTGTCTGTGTGCTGGCTGCGCTGTGAGGGAGTTGGTGGTCTGTCTCTTTTAAAGACTGTGTACAGGTGTAAACACAGAGCGACTCCCAGGGTCCTCATCTAGTTCCGAGCCCACGTCTGTGAACAGTCCCTGTTTGTACAGGAGGAAGTTGATATCAGATCTGTCGTGCAGCTGGATCAACTCCAGCCCAAGCGTGGGTTTGTGTCTGTCGGCTTCACTTCATCCGTGATCCCGATCTTGATCCCGATCGGTCCATAGCTCCTCCTCCATGGTCTTTTCCCTCAATAAAAATGACTTTTCAAAATTTCCAACCTCTGTTTTTCTTCCGCTGGTTAATTCTCTCACATCACTGTCACTCTCACATCAGTGGACAGATTCACTCACTTCACCTGTAGACACTTCCACACACTCACCTATTCACTCATACCTGTTGTGTTTCAATCACTCAGTCTCACACACATTCACCCTCTCACCGGTGGACAGTTTAATACTCACCCCTTCACTCTCACACATGCACTTGGGAAAAATTACACATGTTCACCCAGTCACACATTTACACAATCACCTGTGGATAGTGTCATTCACACACACACACACACTGTACGGTGTCACATTCATCCAGTCACTCTCACACCTGTGTTCAGTGTCACACATACGGCCGTTCCCTCAGCTGTAGATAGTTCTTGAAGTGGACTATAGAGCTATGAGGATCTGATGTATATTATCTGAGTATTAGCTCTGTATCATAAACACATCTCCAGTGTAGTCTATGGAGCTACATCTGTCCACAGAACACAGTTCCACTGTTGTACATTCCTCTAGCTCACCTTTGGCTCTGGATTCCAAAGTAGTTCAGAGATCGGACAGACTGTAGTGGTGTGTGATCACATGGAGGACCGGGTTAAATCTGAAAAAGAAACATTTCACAGCAAAATTACACAAGCTTCCAGCTGTAAAGGAGTGTTGGGAAAACACTTTAGCTGTGATGCCTCACTTCACCACAAGGTGTCAGTGTCAGCACTTTCTTCTTGTGACAGTCTGAAAACAAGGTTTCATTGGCCTTATTGCCAGTAACAGGACAATTTCGCACAATCACCCAGTCACACACCTGTGGACGAATTCACACACTCACCCAGTCACAAACATGTGGACAGTGACACACTCAGCCAGTCACACCTCTAGACGATTTCACACACTCACCCAGTCACACACCTGTGGACAGTGACACACACTTACCCAGTCACAAACCTATGGATGATTCCACACAGTCACCCAGTCACACACCTGTGGACGATTTCACACACTCACCCAGTCACACACCTATAGACGATTTCACACAGTCACACACCTGTAGACGATTTCACACACCTATCACACCTGTGGACGATTTCACACACTCACCCAGTCACACACCTATAGACGATTTCACACAGTCACACACCTGTAGATGATTTCACACACCTATCACACCTGTGGACGATTTCACACACTCACCCAGTCACACACCTATAGACGATTTCACACAGTCACACACCTGTAGACGATTTCACACACCTATCACACCTGTGGACGATTTCACACACACACACCCAGTCACTAACCTGTGCATGATTTCACACACTTATCCAGTCACTAACCTGTGAACGATTTCACACACTCACCCAGTCACTAACCTGTGGACAGTGACACACTCTCCCAGTCACACCTCTAGACGATTTCACACACTCACCCAGTCAGTAACCTGTGAACGATTTCTCACAGTCACCCAGTCACACCTGTAGATGATTTTATACACTCACCCAGTCACACACCTATGGACAGTGTCACACACTCACCCAGTCACACACCTATGGACAGTGTCACACACTCACCCAGTCACACACCTGTGGACAATTTCACACAGTCACTAACCTGTGAATGATTTCACACACTAACCCAATCACACACCTGTGGACAGTGTCGCACACTCACCCAGTCACTAACCTGTGAACGATTTCACACACTCACCCAGTCACACACCTGTGGACAGTGTCGCACACTCACTCAGTCACACACCTGTGGACGATTTCACACACCCAGTCACACACCTATGGACGGTGTCACACACTCACCCAGTCACTAACCTGTGAACGATTTCACACACTCACCCAGTCACTAACCTGTGAACGATTTCACACACTCACCCAGTCACTAACCTGTGAACGATTTCTCACAGTCACCCAGTCACACCTGTAGATGATTTTATACACTCACCCAGTCACACACCTATGGACAGTGTCACACAGTCACCCAGTCACACACCTGTGGAAGATTTCACACACTCACCCAGTCACTAACCTGTGAATGATTTCACACACTAACCCAATCACACACCTGTGGACAGTGTCGCACACTCACCCAGTCACTAACCTGTGAACGATTTCACACACTCACCCAGTCACACACCTGTGGACAGTGTCGCACACTCACTCAGTCACACACCTGTGGACGATTTCACACACCTATGGACGGTGTCACACACTCACCCAGTCTCTAACCTGTGAACGATTTCACACACTCACCCAGTCACTAACCTGTGAACGATTTCACACACTCACCCAGTCACACACCTGTGGACAATTTCACACACTCACCCAGTCAGTAACCTGTGAACGATTTCTCACAGTCACCCAGTCACACCTGTAGACGATTTTATACACTCACCCAGTCACACACCTATGGACAGTGTCACACACTCACCCAGTCTCACACCTGTGGACGATTTCACACACCCAGTCACACACCTATGGACGGTGTCACACACTCACCCAGTCACTAACCTGTGAACGATTTCACACACTTACCCAGTCACACACCTGTGAATGATTTCACACACTAACCCAATCACACACCTGTGAACCATTTCACACAGTCACCCAGTCTCACCTGTAGACGATTTCACACACTCACCCAGTCACACACCTGTGGACAATTTCACACACTCACCCAGTCACACACCTATGGACAGTGTCACACACTCACCCAGTCACACACCTGTGGACAGTGTCACACACTCACCCATTCACACACCTGTGGACGATTTCACACACTCACCCAGTCACACACAACTGTGGACGATTTCACACAGTCACACACCTGTGGACGATTTCACACACTCACCCAGTCACACGCCTGTGGACAGTGTCACACACTCACCCATTCACACACACCTGTGGACGATTTCACCCAGTCACAAACCTATGGACGATTCCACACAGTCACACACCTGTGGACGATTTCACACAGCCACCCAGTCACACACCTGTGGACGATTTCACACGCTCACTCAGTCACACACCTGTGGACAGTGTCACACACTCACCCAGTCACAAACCTGAAAACGATTTCACATAGTCATCCAGTCATACACCTGTGGACGATTTCACCCAGTCACACACCCGTGGACAGTGTCAAACAGTCACTCCATCTACCATAGTGTGTGTGGATTGTGGCACCTGGAGGAAACCCACACAGACACAGAGAGAACACAGACAGTGTCCTGTGGAGAGGGTCCCACCCTTGACCTGAGCCCCCTGCAAAACCTTTACCACTTTCATCCAAATTAGTCTGTGTATCTCTCACTTTTTGAAGTGAAACTGGAGGCAACAGAACTTCAGCTGAGACCAGGCTTCAGAGGAACTTCAGAGGAAAAGACACAAGCTGAGTGTGTGTGTGCGTGTTGATCTGGTGCCTTTAACACACACACACACTTCTGCAAGTGGAGGAGCAGAGGGAGTCCCGCCCTTCTCCAAACCTCACAAACACACAGCAGAAGAGAGGGCAGCAGTAAAGCCCTGCTCTGAGAGAGTAGAGGACTGAGGACCTAAAGCCTGAGAGACTAAAGTGGAGGACAGTAGCCAGAGCCTTATATCTGTTTATTCACCGCTCACTCAGGGACGCTGTGTGTGGTGCTGTGTGGACATTTCTGGGACGACAGATTTAAGTTAAAGCCATGGACTGGGGCACGGCGCTGTGGGTGAGTTTACTCCACATTCCTCTGTTAGTTTAAACCTTAAAGATCCGAGAGTCACAGCTGCTCTGTCCAGACTCCAGGAGTCGAGGGGGCTTCGAGTTCTGCTGAGGTTTAACCCCTGAGGAGCTGAGGAGCAGGTGCAGGATTAAAGCTCCACATCTGAACTGGACTCTCCTGTTTTTCACAGACTTTTAACTTAAAGGAAAACAGGCTTCACTCTGATCTTTCTAGAAAAACACATTCAGAAATTGTGAATTTCAGAATTCAAAAAGGAAAGAGAAAATACATTTTCCAGAAGAAAACCAACCAAAAAACCAGTAACTAATTTCCCTTTTTCCAGGAAACAAAACTCATTAATAAATGTTTCCCAAAATGGACATTTTCCAAGAAGTTTATTCAGTAACTGAAATTCTCCTAAAAAAAAAAAAAAAAAAAAAAAAAAAAAAGAATAAAATTGACTGAATGTCCATGATATTAAGTGTACTGTGACTTTTCCATAAAACAAGTAACTAATTAAAATGTTATTAAAACAAATCAGTAAATAAGCATTAAGTTAGAAATCAATAGAAATGAAAATGATAAAGGTTTTTATTAAAACAGTGTGTCACTGCTCAGGTTGGTGAAGTGTGTGCTGGGGTATCGTCCACAGTTTCGCTAAAATGGAAACTACATCACATTTAAAATTAATACAGAAGCCCCGGGTTAATCCCACTCTGAAGATTTAGTTGAAGGGAGGGTCGGGTGTGTGTGGGGGGGGTGGGGGCAGGTAGGACGGGTTTGTAAGAGACTGGACGAGGCGTAAGTTGCTGTCAATCAAACTCACTTCATCTTCAGAGCCATGGAGAGCAAGGAGAATGAAAGAGGACAGAGGACTGAGCAAGAATGAGGAAAGGGGGAGAGAGACGCAGAAACAGAAGGACAGAGATATAGAGAGGGGTATTTCCTGCTGATCTACATTCCTCTTCCTCTCTGTGCGCTGGGAGGTTGATCTGAATAATGTTCAGATGATTTTTTACTGACCTCCAGAAATAACAGCAAAGAGCTTTTATTATGAAGAGTTTCAGAGTATACTTTCAGATCTCAGATTAACTTCCAGATATGTCTGTGAGAGAGTGTGTGAGTGAGTGAGTGTGTGTGTGTGTGTGTGTGTGTTAGTCTCACAGCTATAGAGCCAGCCAAAGAACTGAGAGTTGACTGACTTGTCTAACAGGATTGTGTGTGTGTGTGTGTAAAGCACTCACATACACTCACAAATTTCTTCCATACATTGTCAGAACTTTACAAAGACCTCCAGGTATTTTGTGGAGTGTTAATTTTATCCAAACCGTAACATCATCTTAAAATGTATTGATGTAAACTGTGGGCTCCAGCTGATGGTCTCCACAAGGACGAGACGTCCCCACACGGTGTTTTACCCACTGCAGGGTCCCTACTGGACTCTACTCATCTACCCTTCTCTACCAGGTAAATCAGGTCCTGGATCTGGAAGCAGGTTCTTGTTTAGTCACTGTTCTCTCATGATTCAGAGCGAGACGATTAGGGACTAAACCGTGGTGTGTAAACCTTACAGAGCGCCGATTGTCCAGAGAGAGTCATCGCTCTACACCATGCAACGCAGACGTCCAGCACCAACTCTCCATCTGTAAAATCTCCAGCTGCAGCATCACATTTTTTTTATCCGACTCGTGATGGCAGCTCGTAAAATTATGCCATGGTCTAGAGGTTGAAAGAGGTTCAAACACTCCTTGGATCAGTGGCCGAAGAAAGAATCCAGCGAGAGCTGGACGCTGCAACAAGGAAAGAACAAAATCTACTGATCTATCTGAACTGACGACGGAGCTGTGTTCAGTCCCAAACAACAACAACAACAACACGCCTATACACCATGAGTAAACACCGCTTTACGTTACCGCCGTTGTTGTGGTTTCCAAAGCCCACTGTTCCCCATAGAGAGAGGGGTTTAGAGATGACACCAGATACATTTCAAGGGGGAGCTGTGGGAAACCAACCAGGGACCAATCAGAGAGTAGAGTCCAGTAGAGATCAGTAAAATCCAGTAGAGATTAGTGGAGTCCAGTAGAGATCAGTGGAGTCCAGTAGAGATCAGTGGAGTCCAGAAGAGATCAGTAGAGAGCAGTAGGAATCAGTCGTGTGGGGAATGTGCAGTGGAAAAGTGGTCAGATTTTGGTTTCCTCAGAGTAATACACACACAGTCATTGATGTATTTCACACATAAACACCCTCACAAGCTTCAGAATGTGGCTGCTCCTGAGATAAACACAGTGAAATCTACACTAGGTTGACCAGATGTCCTCTTTTACCCGGACATGTCCTCTTTTTTAGACTTAAAAAAATGTCCAGGCGGAATTTCACAAACGTCCGGGATTTTGTTTTTCTAGAGTTTACATAGAATTTCGATAAGCGTTTCATTCACAAACTAGTCCCGCCCTCCCCTACTCCGATTGGTTCGCTTGAGTGAGAAGGGGGAGTGGTGAAGTAGCCTAAAACCTTCTGATTGGACGGTCTGACTGTAGAGCTACCGCTATTGGTCGATAACCTTCTCTGTAAACATTTAATTGGTCAGTCTGCACTTCACTGCACATCAGAAGTCCTTGTTTACGTCAGGCAAAACTCATGTACCTACCTTCATCTCGAGCAGCTATGCCAAAATGTAAATGTAAGTCCTCAGATGAATTAAAAAAGAAATTCCCATGTTTTCCCCTGTGTAATAAAGGTGTAAAGGTCCTAAAAGCACACATAGGTTCAGCTAAGCATACAACGGAAGCAAGGGGCGAGAGCTCATCACCCCCTGGAGCGTGTTCTCTTTTTCACCATCTCAGATCTGGTCATCCTAATCTACACCGTAACCCCAGGGACCACCTGATTGTCCTGCTCGGGCTGTGCTGGAGGATGTAGAACTGAAGGCTCTAGGCCCAGTTCAGTAAAACACCTAAAGTGGACATTTCCCTGTTCCCACAGAATTCCCACAGAAACTCATTAGCACTGCCACTAATGTAGTTAGCTGTCTCATGAGTTTGGAGACATTTCCACCTTAAGTGATCCGATACATTAAACATAAGTCAGTGTTAACCCCGTATGGAGCAGGAATAGAGCAACATCCTCATCTCAGTTGGTGCTTTTGAGTGTTTGGAGTCTCTCCGTTGTCTAAAAACCTCCAGATTGCGTTTCTCTGCCATGAGCAGAGAGAGAGAAAGTCTAGCGTACTGGACCCAGACACTTTGTTTTTTTTACCCATTTACAGATATTGGGTCTTCATAAACACATTAGAGCGGTTTCCAGGGCAAACTGACTGCAGAGCAGTACATGGAGTTTTTGAATTATATCAATGAACTACACCTTTAAGTATTACTTTAAAAATGTTGCAAAAAACTACTTCATTCTCAGTACCCTTAGGATTATTGAAGGGATATAAAAGCTCCCCTTAAATGTTTCCTTCATGATTTTCACATAAGCTTTATGAAACACTGAAAAGCACCAACCGAGATGTAAATGTTGCTCCATTCCTGCTAATAGGGGGGTAACACTGACTCATTTTTGCTGTTACAGTTACATTACTTAAGGTGGAACTAACTCTATTGCTAACTGCATGAAAGTAAACACAGAGCAAAAGTGCTACAAAACTAAACAGCTCAAGTTACACATGAGTTTCTGTGGGAAGTCAAACAGTGAATAAACACTTCACGAATTACACTTCAGCCGCATACAGACAACATTCATTTCTTACTCAAATATACGATTCCACCTTAAACAATGTGGAGCTTCTGAATGTAAACAAACTACAGAGTATTTCAATTCCCAGAATCACATATATATCCTTTAACTCTCTAAAGACAGAGAATGTGTTTGAGGTTTTTGAAGCTGATTGTGTAACGCTGTTCTGAGTGATGAGACATATTTGACCATCATTAAACATATGACCCTCCACACAGCACCATCTAGTGTTACCTGCCGTTTACGGCACCCGATAACGCTTTACTTCTTCTTCTTCTTTGTTTTCCCATATTCTTCTCCTCCTCGGTCCAGGGTGGGTTTCTTTTCTTGTGGCTCTTTCTTTTCCACTGCATTTATTGAAAAAGTTCAGGTGACGTTTTTTTCTGAGGCATTGTTGTCATGGAAACAAAACCTCAGTCAGTGCAATAAAACCCCTCAGTTCAGTGAAACAGTGAAAGGGAATTTCATGCAGCTCACTGAAGTAATTCTTTAGGGGACATTCTCTCCCTGAGGTTTATTCTGAAGGGAAAGGCTCAGGGTGTTTTATGCTGCAGGGATCTGGGCTGAAAGACGGTAAACAAGTGTCTGTTTGTAAACAGCAGTCCTTTTGTTTCTGACAGCGGTCAGTTTTGGTTTCGGTGGTGAATTCCCACTTCTGCTCTTTTAGCTTCCCCCAGACCTTCTCACAGCGACCAGAAAACTATCCTCATTCACTCAGCGGACTCTCCTCAGGATTAGAAAGTCCCAGAATCACCAGGCCCACGTTTACATCAGCGTGATGACGTCATACACACACACACACACACACACACACACACACAAGGTTATGATTTAATTTATCCACCCAAACTCTGGGGTCTTGGGACAAACTTTGTGTATGTGTGTGTGTGTGTGTGTGTGTGTGTTACAGGACCAGCATGATGTCATAGAGAAACACACTCAGTCCGGTCTAGAGCTGGTGGAGCGCTACATCAAGTTTGTCAAAGAGAGAACGGAGATCGAGCAGACCTATGCCAAACAGCTCAGGCAAGTGTGTGTGTGTGTGTGTGTGTGTGTGTATGTACATTGTACATGGTACATGTCTGAAAGCTGCACACTGTCACCAAAGCCACAATAATTTAATCCTCATTCAAGTACATCCTATAAATGAGTGGAATGTCTCACTTTACCAACCCCCCAGAACTATTCTCAGCTCTCACCCTCTTATTTCAGCTGGACTTTCAGTGCATCATATAGAGTTCTGAAAAGGGACAGTGAAAAACCCATAGAGGAACTGACACTGATGTTGATACTAGATATTAATCATAATGTAGGAGTGTGTGTGTTCCTAAAGTTTTCTTTGTCTTACAGGGGTCTTTGTAAAAAATATTCAAGGCGAGGAAGCAAAGAGGACCAGGAGACAAAGTAAGTGTGTGTGTGTGTGTGTGTGTGTGTGTTTGGGAGAGAGAGGTAAAAGTGTCAGTTTTACAAACTCTATTTCCACAACCTTTGGGGCTTTTCTAAAGTGAAATAAAATTTGTGACGTGTTAATTTTCTCTGAAACTTTTTTTGTGAGTGTAAAAATGTAAAAATGTCCAGGGTTTTCACTGAACCACAGAGATTTATTGTGTAAATAGAGACACATTTAGAAAGTGAAAGGTTCATAGAAAGCTCCTAAATCATTGGATAAGAAGAAGGTAAAAGTCAAGGTTTAAATCAGTATAAATTAAAAATGTTTTTAGCATTCTCCTACTTTGTGATTTTTTGGTAACTGTTGTATAGCATTAAACATGACAGCTGTCATTTTATTTTAAAAACAAAAACAATTTAAATTTGATTAATTTTACAAATAATTTACATTTGATATTATTCAGTAAATACAATGTAAATCTAAACGACTGAGTTACATGTATTTGTTTAGGTATTATTTCAGGATCAGTTCTGCTGTTTAAGAACCAATCACATGCTGCGTTTATATCTGTCCTGTTTTCAGATTCACCAATCAGCAGGCATTTCAGGAAGTGGTGAATGAGCTGAACGATTATGCCACACACAGGGAGCAGCTGGCGGAAAACATGAGCGTCCAGATCTGCGTGGAGCTCACCAAAAATCTGCATGACCTCAAACTGGAGAGGAAGAGTGTGAGGAAAAGAAGATAAACAAAGCTTTTATTTTATATATATTATATTTTATAATAATGAATTTATCAAAATATCTTATAAAGATCCTACCTTTAGGTTAAAACTAAGACAAATCAGAATGTAAAATGGTCCTCCCTCTCCCCCATCACTCTGAGTGATACATGTCAGCACAGTATAGAGTTAGTGTTCTCTTCCGAGCGTGTTTAGTCTGAAGAACAGAGGTTAGTGTTCTCCTCCGAGCGTGTTGAGTCTGATGAACAGAGGCTAGTGTTCTCCTCTGAGCGTGTTGAGTCTGATGAATAGGGGTTAGTGTTCTCCTCCGAGCGTGTTGCGTCTGAAGTACGGAAGTTAGTGTTCTCCTCCGAGCGTGTTGAGTCTGATGAACAGATGTTAGTGTTCTCCTCCGAGCGTGTTGAGTCTGATGAACAGAGGTTAGTGTTCTCCTCCGAGCGTGTTGCATCTGATGAACAGAGGTTAGTGTTCTCCTCCAAGCGTGTTGAGTCTGATGAATTGAGGTTAGTGTTCTCCTCCGAGCGTGTTGAGTCTGATGAACAGAGGTTAGTGTTCTCCTCCGAGCGTGTTGCATCTGATGAACAGAGGTTAGTGTTCTCCTCCGAGCATGTTGAGTCTGATGAATTGAGGTTAGTGTTCTCCTCCGAGCGTGTTGAGTCTGATGAACAGAGGTTAGTGTTCTCCTCCGAGCGTGTTGAGTCTGATGAATTGAGGTGTGTTCTCCTCCGAGCGTGTTGAGTCTGATGAATAGAGGTTAGTGTTCTCCTCCGAGCGTGTTGCGTCTGATGAACAGAGGTTAGTGTTCTCCTCCGAGCGTGTTGAGTCTGATGAATAGGGGTTAGTGTTCTCCTCCGAGCGTGTTGCGTCTGAAGTACGGAAGTTAGTGTTCTCTTCCGAGCGTGTTGAGTCTGATGAACAGAGGTTAGTGTTCTCCTCCGAGCATGTTGAGTCTGAAGTACGGAAGTTAGTGTTCTCCTCCGTGCGTGTTGAGTCTGATGAACAGAGGTTAGTGTTCTCCTCCGAGCGTGTTGAGTCTGATGAACAGAGGTTAGTGTTCTCCTCCGAGCGTGTTGAGTCTGATGAACAGAGGTTAGTGTTCTCCTCCGAGTGTGTTGAGTCTAATGACCAGAGGTTAGTGTTCTCCTCCGAGCGTGTTGCATCTGATGAACAGAGGTTAGTGTTTTCCTCCAAGCGTGTTGAGTCTGATGAATTGAGGTTAGTGTTCTCCTCCGAGCGTGTTGAGTCTGATGAACAGAGGTTAGTGTTCTCCTCCGAGCGTGTTGCATCTGATGAACAGAGGTTAGTGTTCTCCTCCGAGCATGTTGAGTCTGATGAATTGAGGTTAGTGTTCTCCTCCGAGCGTGTTGAGTCTGATGAACAGAGGTTAGTGTTCTCCTCCGAGCGTGTTGAGTCTGATGAATTGAGGTGTGTTCTCCTCCGAGCGTGTTGAGTCTGATGAATAGAGGTTAGTGTTCTCCTCCGAGCGTGTTGCGTCTGATGAACAGAGGTTAGTGTTCTCCTCCGAGCGTGTTGAGTCTGATGAATAGGGGTTAGTGTTCTCCTCCGAGCGTGTTGCGTCTGAAGTACGGAAGTTAGTGTTCTCTTCCGAGCGTGTTGAGTCTGATGAACAGAGGTTAGTGTTCTCCTCCGAGCATGTTGAGTCTGAAGTACGGAAGTTAGTGTTCTCCTCCGTGCGTGTTGAGTCTGATGAACAGAGGTTAGTGTTCTCCTCCGAGCGTGTTGAGTCTGATGAACAGAGGTTAGTGTTCTCCTCCGAGCGTGTTGAGTCTGATGAACAGAGGTTAGTGTTCTCCTCCGAGTGTGTTGAGTCTAATGACCAGAGGTTAGTGTTCTCCTCCGAGCGTGTTGCATCTGATGAACTGAGGTTAGTGTTCTCCTCCAAGCGTGTTGAGTCTGATGAATTGAGGTTAGTGTTCTCCTCCGAGCGTGTTGAGTCTGATGAACAGAGGTTAGTGTTCTCCTCCGAGCGTGTTGCATCTGATGAACAGAGGTTAGTGTTCTCCTCCGAGCGTGTTGAGTCTGATGAATTGAGGTTAGTGTTCTCCTCCGAGCGTGTTGAGTCTGATGAACAGAGGTTAGTGTTCTCCTCCGAGCGTGTTGAGTCTGATGAATTGAGGTGTGTTCTCCTCCGAGCGTGTTGAGTCTGATGAATAGAGGTTAGTGTTCTCCTCCGAGCGTGTTGCATCTGATGAACAGAGGTTAGTGTTCTCCTCCGAGCATGTTGAGTCTGATGAATTGAGGTTAGTGTTCTCCTCCGAGCGTGTTGAGTCTGATGAACAGAGGTTAGTGTTCTCCTCCGAGCGTGTTGAGTCTGATGAATTGAGGTGTGTTCTCCTCCGAGCGTGTTGAGTCTGATGAATTGAGGTTAGTGTTCTCCTCCGAGCGTGTTGCGTCTGATGAACAGAGGTTAGTGTTGTCCTCCAAGCGTGTTGCGTCTGAAGAACAGAGGTTATTGTTCTCCTCCGAGCGTGTTGAGTCTGATGAATAGGGGTTAGTGTTCTCCTCCGAGCGTGTTGCGTCTGAAGTACGGAAGTTAGTGTTCTCCTCCGAGCGTGTTGAGTCTGATGAACAGATGTTAGTGTTCTCCTCCGAGCGTGTTGAGTCTGATGAACAGAGGTTAGTGTTCTCCTCCGAGCGTGTTGCATCTGATGAACAGAGGTTAGTGTTCTCCTCCGAGCATGTTGAGTCTGATGAATTGAGGTTAGTGTTCTCCTCCGAGCGTGTTGAGTCTGATGAACAGAGGTTAGTGTTGTCCTCCAAGCGTGTTGCGTCTGAAGAACAGAGGTTATTGTTCTCCTCCGAGCGTGTTGAGTCTGATGAATAGGGGTTAGTGTTCTCCTCCGAGCGTGTTGCGTCTGAAGTACGGAAGTTAGTGTTCTCTTCCGAGCGTGTTGAGTCTGATGAACAGAGGTTAGTGTTCTCCTCCGAGCATGTTGAGTCTGAAGTACGGAAGTTAGTGTTCTCCTCCGTGCGTGTTGAGTCTGATGAACAGAGGTTAGTGTTCTCCTCCGAGCGTGTTGAGTCTGATGAACAGAGGTTAGTGTTCTCCTCCGAGCGTGTTGAGTCTGATGAACAGAGGTTAGTGTTCTCCTCCGAGTGTGTTGAGTCTAATGACCAGAGGTTAGTGTTCTCCTCCGAGCGTGTTGCATCTGATGAACAGAGGTTAGTGTTCTCCTCCAAGCGTGTTGAGTCTGATGAATTGAGGTTAGTGTTCTCCTCCGAGCGTGTTGAGTCTGATGAACAGAGGTTAGTGTTCTCCTCCGAGCGTGTTGCATCTGATGAACAGAGGTTAGTGTTCTCCTCCGAGCATGTTGAGTCTGATGAATTGAGGTTAGTGTTCTCCTCCGAGCGTGTTGAGTCTGATGAACAGAGGTTAGTGTTCTCCTCCGAGCGTGTTGAGTCTGATGAATTGAGGTGTGTTCTCCTCCGAGCGTGTTGAGTCTGATGAATAGAGGTTAGTGTTCTCCTCCGAGCGTGTTGCGTCTGATGAACAGAGGTTAGTGTTGTCCTCCAAGCGTGTTGCGTCTGAAGAACAGAGGTTATTGTTCTCCTCCGAGCGTGTTGAGTCTGATGAATAGGGGTTAGTGTTCTCCTCCGAGCGTGTTGCGTCTGAAGTACGGAAGTTAGTGTTCTCTTCCGAGCGTGTTGAGTCTGATGAACAGAGGTTAGTGTTCTCCTCCGAGCATGTTGAGTCTGAAGTACGGAAGTTAGTGTTCTCCTCCGTGCGTGTTGAGTCTGATGAACAGAGGTTAGTGTTCTCCTCCGAGCGTGTTGAGTCTGATGAACAGAGGTTAGTGTTCTCCTCCGAGCGTGTTGAGTCTGATGAACAGAGGTTAGTGTTCTCCTCCGAGTGTGTTGAGTCTAATGACCAGAGGTTAGTGTTCTCCTCCGAGCGTGTTGCATCTGATGAACAGAGGTTAGTGTTCTCCTCCAAGCGTGTTGAGTCTGATGAATTGAGGTTAGTGTTCTCCTCCGAGCGTGTTGAGTCTGATGAACAGAGGTTAGTGTTCTCCTCCGAGCGTGTTGCATCTGATGAACAGAGGTTAGTGTTCTCCTCCGAGCATGTTGAGTCTGATGAACAGAGGTTAGTGTTCTCCTCCGAGCGTGTTGAGTCTGATGAATTGAGGTGTGTTCTCCTCCGAGCGTGTTGAGTCTGATGAATAGAGGTTAGTGTTCTCCTCCGAGCGTGTTGCATCTGATGAACAGAGGTTAGTGTTCTCCTCCGAGCGTGTTGCATCTGATGAACAGAGGTTAGTGTTCTCCTCCGAGCATGTTGAGTCTGATGAATTGAGGTTAGTGTTCTCCTCCGAGCGTGTTGAGTCTGATGAACAGAGGTTAGTGTTCTCCTCCGAGCGTGTTGAGTCTGATGAATTGAGGTGTGTTCTCCTCCGAGCGTGTTGAGTCTGATGAATTGAGGTTAGTGTTCTCCTCCGAGCGTGTTGCGTCTGATGAACAGAGGTTAGTGTTGTCCTCCAAGCGTGTTGCGTCTGAAGAACAGAGGTTATTGTTCTCCTCCGAGCGTGTTGAGTCTGATGAATAGGGGTTAGTGTTCTCCTCCGAGCGTGTTGCGTCTGAAGTACGGAAGTTAGTGTTCTCCTCCGAGCGTGTTGAGTCTGATGAACAGATGTTAGTGTTCTCCTCCGAGCGTGTTGAGTCTGATGAACAGAGGTTAGTGTTCTCCTCCGAGCGTGTTGCATCTGATGAACAGAGGTTAGTGTTCTCCTCCGAGCATGTTGAGTCTGATGAATTGAGGTTAGTGTTCTCCTCCGAGCGTGTTGAGTCTGATGAACAGAGGTTAGTGTTGTCCTCCAAGCGTGTTGCGTCTGAAGAACAGAGGTTATTGTTCTCCTCCGAGCGTGTTGAGTCTGATGAATAGGGGTTAGTGTTCTCCTCCGAGCGTGTTGCGTCTGAAGTACGGAAGTTAGTGTTCTCTTCCGAGCGTGTTGAGTCTGATGAACAGAGGTTAGTGTTCTCCTCCAAACATGTTGAGTCTGAAGTACGGAAGTTATTGTTCTCCTCCGTGCGTGTTGAGTCTGGTGAACAGAGGTTAGTGTTCTCCTCCGAGCGTGTTGAGTCTGAAGAACAGAGGTTAGTGTTCTCCTCCGAGCGTGTTGAGTCTGATGAACAGAGGTTAGTGTTCTCCTCCGAGTGTGTTGAGTCTAATGACCAGAGGTTAGTGTTCTCCTCCGAGCGTGTTGCATCTGATGAACAGAGGTTAGTGTTCTCCTCCAAGCGTGTTGAGTCTGATGAATTGAGGTTAGTGTTCTCCTCCGAGCGTGTTGAGTCTGATGAACAGAGGTTAGTGTTCTCCTCCGAGCGTGTTGCATCTGATGAACAGAGGTTAGTGTTCTCCTCCGAGCATGTTGAGTCTGATGAATTGAGGTTAGTGTTCTCCTCCGAGCGTGTTGAGTCTGATGAACAGAGGTTAGTGTTCTCCTCCGAGCGTGTTGAGTCTGATGAATTGAGGTGTGTTCTCCTCCGAGCGTGTTGAGTCTGATGAATAGAGGTTAGTGTTCTCCTCCGAGCGTGTTGCATCTGATGAACAGAGGTTAGTGTTCTCCTCCGAGCATGTTGAGTCTGATGAATTGAGGTTAGTGTTCTCCTCCGAGCGTGTTGAGTCTGATGAACAGAGGTTAGTGTTCTCCTCCGAGTGTGTTGAGTCTAATGACCAGAGGTTAGTGTTCTCCTCCGAGCGTGTTGCATCTGATGAACAGAGGTTAGTGTTCTCCTCCAAGCGTGTTGAGTCTGATGAATTGAGGTTAGTGTTCTCCTCCGAGCGTGTTGAGTCTGATGAACAGAGGTTAGTGTTCTCCTCCGAGCGTGTTGCATCTGATGAACAGAGGTTAGTGTTCTCCTCCGAGCATGTTGAGTCTGATGAATTGAGGTTAGTGTTCTCCTCCGAGCGTGTTGAGTCTGATGAACAGAGGTTAGTGTTCTCCTCCGAGCGTGTTGAGTCTGATGAATTGAGGTGTGTTCTCCTCCGAGCGTGTTGAGTCTGATGAATAGAGGTTAGTGTTCTCCTCCGAGCGTGTTGCGTCTGATGAACAGAGGTTAGTGTTGTCCTCCAAGCGTGTTGCGTCTGAAGAACAGAGGTTATTGTTCTCCTCCGAGCGTGTTGAGTCTGATGAATAGGGGTTAGTGTTCTCCTCCGAGCGTGTTGCGTCTGAAGTACGGAAGTTAGTGTTCTCTTCCGAGCGTGTTGAGTCTGATGAACAGAGGTTAGTGTTCTCCTCCGAGCATGTTGAGTCTGAAGTACGGAAGTTAGTGTTCTCCTCCGTGCGTGTTGAGTCTGATGAACAGAGGTTAGTGTTCTCCTCCGAGCGTGTTGAGTCTGATGAACAGAGGTTAGTGTTCTCCTCCGAGCGTGTTGAGTCTGATGAACAGAGGTTAGTGTTCTCCTCCGAGTGTGTTGAGTCTAATGACCAGAGGTTAGTGTTCTCCTCCGAGCGTGTTGCATCTGATGAACAGAGGTTAGTGTTCTCCTCCAAGCGTGTTGAGTCTGATGAATTGAGGTTAGTGTTCTCCTCCGAGCGTGTTGAGTCTGATGAACAGAGGTTAGTGTTCTCCTCCGAGCGTGTTGCATCTGATGAACAGAGGTTAGTGTTCTCCTCCGAGCATGTTGAGTCTGATGAACAGAGGTTAGTGTTCTCCTCCGAGCGTGTTGAGTCTGATGAATTGAGGTGTGTTCTCCTCCGAGCGTGTTGAGTCTGATGAATAGAGGTTAGTGTTCTCCTCCGAGCGTGTTGCATCTGATGAACAGAGGTTAGTGTTCTCCTCCGAGCGTGTTGCATCTGATGAACAGAGGTTAGTGTTCTCCTCCGAGCATGTTGAGTCTGATGAATTGAGGTTAGTGTTCTCCTCCGAGCGTGTTGAGTCTGATGAACAGAGGTTAGTGTTCTCCTCCGAGCGTGTTGAGTCTGATGAATTGAGGTGTGTTCTCCTCCGAGCGTGTTGAGTCTGATGAATTGAGGTTAGTGTTCTCCTCCGAGCGTGTTGCGTCTGATGAACAGAGGTTAGTGTTGTCCTCCAAGCGTGTTGCGTCTGAAGAACAGAGGTTATTGTTCTCCTCCGAGCGTGTTGAGTCTGATGAATAGGGGTTAGTGTTCTCCTCCGAGCGTGTTGCGTCTGAAGTACGGAAGTTAGTGTTCTCCTCCGAGCGTGTTGAGTCTGATGAACAGATGTTAGTGTTCTCCTCCGAGCGTGTTGAGTCTGATGAACAGAGGTTAGTGTTCTCCTCCGAGCGTGTTGCATCTGATGAACAGAGGTTAGTGTTCTCCTCCGAGCATGTTGAGTCTGATGAATTGAGGTTAGTGTTCTCCTCCGAGCGTGTTGAGTCTGATGAACAGAGGTTAGTGTTGTCCTCCAAGCGTGTTGCGTCTGAAGAACAGAGGTTATTGTTCTCCTCCGAGCGTGTTGAGTCTGATGAATAGGGGTTAGTGTTCTCCTCCGAGCGTGTTGCGTCTGAAGTACGGAAGTTAGTGTTCTCTTCCGAGCGTGTTGAGTCTGATGAACAGAGGTTAGTGTTCTCCTCCAAACATGTTGAGTCTGAAGTACGGAAGTTATTGTTCTCCTCCGTGCGTGTTGAGTCTGGTGAACAGAGGTTAGTGTTCTCCTCCGAGCGTGTTGAGTCTGAAGAACAGAGGTTAGTGTTCTCCTCCGAGCGTGTTGAGTCTGATGAACAGAGGTTAGTGTTCTCCTCCGAGTGTGTTGAGTCTAATGACCAGAGGTTAGTGTTCTCCTCCGAGCGTGTTGCATCTGATGAACAGAGGTTAGTGTTCTCCTCCAAGCGTGTTGAGTCTGATGAATTGAGGTTAGTGTTCTCCTCCGAGCGTGTTGAGTCTGATGAACAGAGGTTAGTGTTCTCCTCCGAGCGTGTTGCATCTGATGAACAGAGGTTAGTGTTCTCCTCCGAGCATGTTGAGTCTGATGAATTGAGGTTAGTGTTCTCCTCCGAGCGTGTTGAGTCTGATGAACAGAGGTTAGTGTTCTCCTCCGAGCGTGTTGAGTCTGATGAATTGAGGTGTGTTCTCCTCCGAGCGTGTTGAGTCTGATGAATAGAGGTTAGTGTTCTCCTCCGAGCGTGTTGCATCTGATGAACAGAGGTTAGTGTTCTCCTCCGAGCATGTTGAGTCTGATGAATTGAGGTTAGTGTTCTCCTCCGAGCGTGTTGAGTCTGATGAACAGAGGTTAGTGTTCTCCTCCGAGCGTGTTGAGTCTGATGAATTGAGGTGTGTTCTCCTCCGAGCGTGTTGAGTCTGATGAATTGAGGTTAGTGTTCTCCTCCGAGCGTGTTGCGTCTGATGAACAGAGGTTAGTGTTGTCCTCCAAGCGTGTTGCGTCTGAAGAACAGAGGTTATTGTTCTCCTCCGAGCGTGTTGAGTCTGATGAATAGGGGTTAGTGTTCTCCTCCGAGCGTGTTGCGTCTGAAGTACGGAAGTTAGTGTTTTCTTCCGAGCGTGTTGAGTCTGATGAACAGAGGTTAGTGTTCTCCTCCGAGCGTGTTGAGTCTGAAGTACGGAAGTTAGTGTTCTCCTCCGAGCGTGTTGAGTCTGATGAACAGAGGTTAGTGTTCTCCTCCGAGCATGTTGAGTCTGATGAACAGAGGTTAGTGTTCTCCTCCGAGCGTGTTGAGTCTGATGAACAGAGGTTAGTGTTCTCCTCCGAGCGTGTTGCATCTGATGAACAGAGGTTAGTGTTCTCCTCCAAGCGTGTTGAGTCTGATGAATTGAGGTTAGTGTTCTCCTCCGAGCGTGTTGAGTCTGATGAACAGAGGTTAGTGTTCTCCTCCGAGCGTGTTGCATCTGATGAACAGAGGTTAGTGTTCTCCTCCGAGCATGTTGAGTCTGATGAATTGAGGTCAGTGTTCTCCTCCGAGCGTGTTGAGTCTGATGAACAGAGGTTAGTGTTCTCCTCCGAGGGTGTTGCATCTGATGAACAGAGGTTAGTGTTCTCCTCCGAGCGTGTTGAGTCTGATGAATAGAGGTTAGTGTTCTCCTCCGAGCGTGTTGCATCTGATGAACAGAGGTTAGTGTTCTCCTCCAAGCGTGTTGAGTCTGATGAATTGAGGTTAGTGTTCTCCTCCGAGCGTGTTGAGTCTAATGAACAGAGGTTAGTGTTCTCCTCTGAGCGTGTTGCGTCTGAAGAACAGAGGTTAGTGTTCTCCTCTGAGCGTGTTGCGTCTGAAGAACAGAGGTTAGTGTTCTCCTCCGAGCGTGTTGAGTTGATGAACACTATTGGCCCATATTTCCAAAATTTGGAATTATTAAATTACTTTCATTACTGTTATTATTTATAAATCAGAAAAGACATTGAACATTTTGTTCTTTCTCTGTTTCAGCTCCTGGCTGAAGTTAAGAAAGCTCAGCAAAACCTTGAGAACAGCTTCAAACAACTGGAGATGGTACATACTTTGAATAATTGGCATGGCTGGTGGTAAATGAAGGTCATGTTTTAAATGAAAAAAATAAATTAAGGAACACCTCCTCTACAGAAACCTCACTTTGTACAGAGGAACAAATGAAATGAGTGAAACACAAGGGATGAATCTCATTTCACCCTTAGACACCCCTGTCCCCCTCCCCATTTTGCTTAGGGTTGGGGTTACTCAATTCATGTTGAGAAAAAGGGGTGGGGCCGAGGGGGAGGGCTGTATAACCCTTGAAACTAAGATTTTTCAGAGACACACTTCCAACAGAGGGTTATGATGCCTTCTGAATCAAGCGACCAAAAAAATAGCCACAGATGTATCTGAATTTCCATTTCCACCTTCAAAGGTGAAGCATTTATATTTTAGAGCCTGGGGCTACAACATTTAAGGTGGAACTGGAGGTTTCCCTCAATGGGGGCAAGATAACACTGAAAAGGTGGGATAGGTGTAAAATTAAAATGACTATCCCCCCTCCCCATCACTGTTCTGTTGTCAGGAGCCCCCACCTCACCCACAGTAACCTCCCAGAGTGAAGTGTGATTCACCTCTACAGAGAATAACTCTCCATGCTCTAGACGTCTCCTCAACATACACACATCAGCCATAAGCTTAAAGACACCTCCTGGTTTCTCCCCTCACCTAGTAGCTCCACTGACTGACCACACAGGAGCACGCTGCAGTTCTCTGAATACTCTGTAGCCACCTTTCACCCTCTTTTGCAATGGTCAGGATCAACCCCCCCCACCCCCCCCCCCCACCCCACCAAGACCCCCCAAGCAGGTGGATCATTGTCATTGTTTTTTGTTGACTTTAGACTAAGAAGCGTTTTGAAAAGGAGTGGAAAGAAGCAGAGAAATCCAATCAGCAAATGGAGAGAGTGGACCAGGATCCCACATCCACTAAAGTGGACGTAGATAAGGTACACACACACACACACACACACACACACACATACACATAAATGTATGTTGTGTCAGTCATTTCTTCCACTGATAATTCTTTTTCATCCAGTGAAACAGCCATTACTTGGACCCCTAGTGGCTTGGATGTGTCTCAACCATAATTAAACACGACCGCCCTCATGTGGCTGGCCCACTCTGTGGAGCATAAACTGCTTCATTAAAGGACGACAAAACAGTTTGATACTTTATCTCCCCTGAGCTGTGCTTTATAGAAAAACATAGAAATAATAATTTATAATTATTATCAACATAGTTTGCTTTGTTTCTAGTTGTAGGGACTGAATTAACACTATTAGAATGGTGCTATGTTTACAAAAAAAAAAAGGTTGGATCTCTGGTGAAACACAACCAGCCTCGCTCACTTTTCTGTTGAAAAGAAGCAGTGGTTCGGACCTTAGCTAATAATGGTTAATCACAATTATTTTAACCACTGGTGATATTAAACAAATTGTGTGTGTCGCCCTGTGAAGGACTGGTGCCCCCTCCAGGGTGTGTTCCCACCTTGTGCCCAGTGATTCCGGGTAAGCTCCGGACCGAACTGGATAAAGGTTACAGACAATGAATGAATGAATTAATAAAAGAATAAGTGAATGATTAAATAAGCAAGCATTTTTTGTGTGTAATCCAGGCCAGGGCTGCTGCCCAAATTCGTATCCACACAGCAGACGAGTGCAAGAATGAATACGCCGCTCAGCTCCAGAAATACAACAAAGAACAGAACAACTACTACCACAGAGAGATCCCTATGATACTCAACGTGAGTACAGTTCAAAGCCATTACAGTAAGGTTCCCACCCCAGAGTTCCTCACATTCTTCACATTCTTCATCACCAGCATCCGGTCTGACTCCACTGTACCTGTCCTCGCTCTGACACACACGCAAACACCTTCACACTTTCAGTTCTGACACACTCTTTATGTCTAGAACAATGTAGACACCTCTATAGTTAGTGAATAAAGCTGTTTTCTCCCAGTCACTGCCATAAAACTATATTAAATAAAAAAAATACAGAGCTTCTGAATGTAAACATACCAGAGATAACTGTGTTTCCCAAGAATCATAGATATTCTCTTAAATAACAATTAAATATACTGAATTTAAATCTTTTATAAAATTATAAATTTTCATCCAATATTTATTTAATTAATTCCATTATTTAAAGAGATTCCACAGGAGTAGAGATTTTTCTGCAGTGAAGAGGAACACACTCCCGATAAATACCCTATTTTGGAAGAATATTCACAGAAATAGTTTAGTACTTCCTTTTTCTTTCCTGGTATCTTTCACTTCTTAAAACATTTCTCTGAACAAAGAAAAGTACACAGAACCTTGTTTTACTTTCTTAAATTACCCCAGGTTCTCCCTCTTTAACTGTAACAGTGGTCAATCTGAGAGTCCCCTTCAGATTTCTTTAGCTTTACACTAGAGCTACAAAGCTAATGAGAGCATATGCTAACATAGCATGATTACAGTGTGATACAGTCTGTGAAACCACAGAATTCATTAAATTTCATAAAATTTGAGATTAAATAATTAAACTGGAGGTGACTGACTAACTCCACACTGTTTGAGACGATTCTGTGAAGATTCAGAAACGCACCTTGCACATTAGCTACATTAGCTTCACAGCTCCACTCTAAAGTCTCTCCAGCTCCAGTCCAGTGGCTCTAATCTGATTTGATCTGCAGTCTGAACAGTGAAAACCCACATGAAACTGGATTTTCAGATTTAAATCTGACCTGTACATGAGACACATTTTGGCCAGTAAGATCTTATAGCATTAGTTATTTCTTCATTTATGGCAATTCCTGCCTTCTGCCCTTAGGCCTTAGAGTACTCAGGCCTGCATCATTACTATGACAACCACTGTCTGATTTGTTAGTCAGAGCCTGCATCATTAATCTGACCATTTCTGCGTTATTACTACGACATGTAATTTCTTTGACAAACAATGTCTTCATTTTGACCGTGGCTGTGAATGAAATGTCTCCCTACTCCCTCATCAGTAGTGAGCTACTATAGTGGAGCACTATTGAGTTCACTAAAACAAGTGAATTTAGACACTTCCACTGTTGGTTGCTTAGTAACAAAGACACCCAGTGCATCCTGGTTCACATATGGCTCATGTAGTAAGTTCAGATGTTTATTATAAATTCCAGGTGCATTGTGTCCTAAAAATCATGCTTGAATTCAACTTAGTTCTTTGAGAAAAATGTATGACTCACTCAGTAGTGCCCTAAAAGTTAAACAGGGAGCCATTTCGGACATAACGCTATGTCAAACAATGTCTGCATTTTTACTGTGACAACCAATTCCTTTATCATTACTATACAAAGCAATAGCTGCATTATTACTATGACAACCAATTTCTTTGTCATTACTATGACAAGCATTGCATTGCATTGCATTAAAGTTTCTCTTTAGCAGTTAATATAGTCTTACTGCTATAGAGCCTTTGGGATTCTGGGTAAATGTGAGTGGTTAAAAGCTGAGTAATAAAGCTTAGGTTGTGCCCCCTGCTGTTGAGTGACAGAAGCTGCAGGATGTGGATGAGAGTAGGATAAAGAAACTGGCCGAAGGGTACCGACTCTTCGCCGAAACGGAGAGAAAGATCCTGCCGTCCATCGGCAGTTGTCTGGACAAGATCACTACGGCCAGCTGCAAGACCAAAGAGAAGCAGGTACACACACACACACACACACACACACACACACACACACACACACAGAACGTTTTAGGTTGATCATTATTAAATATGAGGTGTTGCTGCCCTCTGCTGGTAGGGCTTAGAGTTAGGGTTTATACATAAATATTGTCTAGAGGTTCAAAACTATAAAATGAAAACATTGTGTGTGTTTAGGACTCTCTGATCCTGATTGAACAAAACAAGTCTGGTCTAGCGCCCCCTGCTGATGTGGAGTTTGAAGATTACAGCCAAGGAATTAAACCAGCTGGTCTAGAAACCACACACAACCATGCGACAAAGGGGCGCATCAAACATTTATTCAAAAAGAACAAGGTTAGTCAACTGTATACACACTCCACACTGTACACACCGTCTGCTATTTACACACACTTCACACTGTACATAACCAACTGAAAATACTGGTTTCAATTTTGTGGAATAAATACACCCCAGTGTTTCACAGTAAACAATTTATTTTAAAAATACTACATCTGAAAGGGATTTCATTTATTACAGTTACATGGACCTTGAAGAATTTCAGCAAAACTTTAGAATTTGAACTTGAAGATTTCTAGTAAATTGACTTGTACAACTAGAATATTGTAGAATATTAACTAGACACTTAAAGTTGGATATCTGTCATTGAACCAGGCCGGAGACGTCTAGAGGCATTTACACTGCTGGAAATAAAACTGGATTTCTAGAATGAAGCCTGAATGAAGCAGTGAATGTTTACTGTGTGTTGTTGTGTGTGGTGTCATTTATCTTTGTGTCCACTGTATCTTTCCTCACAGGTTCCCGCTGCAGAGAAGAACATGGTACGGTGATCCTTTCTCTTCTTGTCTCTAAAAAAAAAGCAAAAAAAAAACAAAAAACAAATGCATAAATAAGTAGAGAATATGTTAAATAAGATTGTAATAAAGTTATTCTCCATCTGTTTATCTTGTACTAAATAGATAAAGTAGACACATTGTTTAAGTTAGGTGTTGACTTATTTTAATTTAGCAAATACACAGTACTGTGCAAATGATTTAGACCCCAGAGATTATTTAAAAAGCTTTTTATCTGAGCATTAGGTGTTTATTTGCTCAAAACAAACAAACTAATTATAACAAATAACATTAGAATAAACCCAATCACATTAATCCAGTATGATACTGTGTGTGTGTGAATGTGTTGGTTGTTGGTTTAACTTTGTCCAAATCTCTCCTGGTGGAGTCCGTATTATTTGAGGTTATCATCCATAAACTAGCTTTGCACTGGTGACAGACAGGATGTGTCTCCTTTTCTTTCACCTGGAGAACATGATGCCAATTGTCTCCTTGAATAATATGAAAATGTAACACTTCAGAACAATATCCACGTCAATTTCCGATGAGCTCAGTCCAGAGAAACTGGCAACAACTTTATACCAAAGAGGTTCCAACAAAACCTGAAAACTGACAATGGATTGTAGAAGTATTCCAGAGCACAGTTGGGATATAGATTACAGAAAAATGAGCTGGTTTCTAATGCAGGTGTGTCTGAGGGCTAGAAGGTCAGCTGGGACTTTCAGCCTTACCCATTACATACAGAACTTTTAGTGCATTACCTAAATATTTGGATGATGTTATTTATTGTAGAGAGCTAATAGCTGAAATTCATTGCAATTCTTCATTGAGGAACATTGTTCTTTAACCAGATTATTCACTGATGCACTTATTTGCAAAGTGTTATAGAACTAGATTTTCCTGGATGTCTCTTTGATACCTAAACAATTAATGCATTTTTTTAGTTTACAATATTTTTTTGTTTTTTATGTTTTGTAGCATTCCTAGTCTAATACAGACCCTGTCCAATGTTTTTGAATGTTGCAGGCATTAATTTCTGAATAAGTCAATAACTATGCACAAGAATGAAGATGATGGAGTTAAATATTATAGATTATTTAAATACTGATCACAGCAGATTTGGAAATCCCTGCTTTCAGTCTCGACTAGCGCTTCACATACTGTCTCCGTTTATTTGGGATTGAGTTTAGTAATTACCCTCTGTGTGTGTGTTTGTGTGTGTGTGTGTAGCCCCCTCCAGTGGAGGACTACTCTCACCTGCCTCCAGAGCAAAGGAAGAACCGTCTGCAGGAGAAGATCAGCGAGATCAGAAAAGAGATTCAGAAAGAAGTGGAGAAGAGGTAACACCAGCGTCATTCATTCAGCACTCTCTTTGGTTCTTTAGTGAAACAGAAGTGGCTCTTTATTTCATTCTCCTTCACTCCACAGAACTCTGATTATGTCTGTTTTCTCTCTCTCTCTCTCTCTCTCTCTCTCTAGTGAAGCCCTCAGTAAGATGAAGGGTGTGTATGAGCAGAACTCTCAGCTGGGAGACCCCTCTAGTCTGGAGCCCCAGATCAACCAGACCTCCCACAACATCTGCAAACTGAAAGGGGAACTCCAGAGATATGAGGTATCTACACACACACACACACACACACACACACACACGTTTATATATAAACCCCTAATGTTCATTCGTTCATTGTCTGTATCATGTTATATAAAACACTAACCCTAACTCCTACCAGTAGAGGGCATCAGTGCCTTATATTGAACATGAAAATAAAGTGTGTGTGTGTGTGTGTTTTGCAGGCATGGCTGAGTGAGGTTGGAGGAGTTGGTGCACCCAGCAACAACCAGCCAAAGTAAGTAAGAGAGACAGAGTTTACGTGTGTGTGTGTGTGTGCAGAACAGTTACGGCCTTCCAGCTTCTGCAAACAATAATACACACTCATTACTTGGTTGCCACAATGTTAATCTGTAAACTGTATGAATATGACAGTTGTGTGTGTATGTGCAGGTGTTTGTCAGTAAAAGAGTCCAGGCCCAGCCCCTCTCAGCCCCCAGAGCACATATATGAACATGACTTTGATGAAGATTTTGATGATGATGATGACGCTCCTATTGGTCAGTGCTTGGCGCTGTATGACTTTGACGGTGAGTTCAAATGACTTTGACCATCCCAGCTTTATACATACAGAGAAACCCAGAGGAATCACACAGAGGAGTGTGTGTTTCATCAGTGAGCCCGGTGTGTGTAAGCTTTAAAATTGAATGCTAGTATTCTCTTAAAACACTGTGATTAGTGATGACCTTGTGATAAATTGCTTAATGCTGAAACAGATTGGTTTCAGAGAGCTAGTCTAAGCCACAGATACTCTGTCACTACCAGAGACCTCCCACAGGGGGCGCTGGCCATCCTCAGGGTAAAATTGGTCATGAGAGGAGCGTAAGGCCAGACTTAGTGAATGTTAACAAGCCGCACTGAACCCACAGATTTACAGACGAACATCACAGTGTAACTACTTCACATCGCTGTTCCTTACATTGAACCATCACTGGATTAGGAACCGACCCTGTACCTGCACTCACTGTCCACTCTCTCAGCTCCACTCACCACTCTGGCGCACTCTGTAGTTAAACGCTTAGGACCCCCACAGAGCAGGTGTGATGTGGTGGTGGATCATTCTCAGCGCTTCAGTGACACTGACGTGGTGGTGGTGTGTTAGTGTGTGTTGTGCTGGTGCGAGTGGATCAGACACAGCAGTGCTGCTGGAGTTTTTAAACCCCTCAGTGTCTGTACTGAGAACCAAAAACATCCAGCCAACAACATCCTGTGTCACTGATGAAGGACTAGAGGATGACGATGTATCTGATCTACTTGTACCAGAACAACACACACTTACACATCAAGCTACAGCTGTTCTCCCAGGCTCAGGGCTGCAGTGTGTGATAAGGGGACCCCTCGCTGATGCGGGATTGGCAGTGGCTGAACTGGGGAGATATTAGAGAGAGATGTAATGAGTATTTTGACTGTATTTCAGGATCCAGCGAGGGGGCGGTGGGTATGAAGACCGGAGAGAAGCTGAGTTTGATGCAGGAGGATCAGGGAGACGGCTGGGTTCGAGTGAAGAGGTCAGATGGTAGCGAAGGATATGTACCTGCCTCCTACATCAAAATAATCTGAAACACAACGTACATCCAAATTCATCTGATAACCGCTTAGTTACAGCTATGTACACCATAACACAATGGACCCCACTCAGGTCTGTGAGGGCCCCTAAACCACGGGGTGGGGGGGTCCCAACACAATCTAAATCTCATTCCAACTAAATTTAGCAGGATTTCAGGCTTGATTCAGCAGTTCTTTTACGGTGTGGTAAATTTTGGAGATGTAGATTCAAGCAAAATCATGGAGCATCTTCAGCACGTGTTTACCACAGGTTTACTTTCATTTACAGAGGAGAGAGAGAGAGAGAGAGAGAGAGAGAGAGAGAGAGAGAACAAAGCCAGATCATTCAGCAGCTCATGAGCCCATGGTTGTCATAGACTGAGATTCTGTTCTTACAGAAGGTACACAGCTTGGTCGTATGGTCTTCCTTTGGCTCTTGCCTCTGAGGCCTGTGAAGTTGTGTGGTTATATTTCATTCATTCACTCATGCATATTCTGTTTTGGGAGGTAGTGGGTAAGGAGCTCACACAGAATCACTAGGCACAAGGCAGGAACAAAACTGGGACAGGGCTGGATAGAGTTCACCTTCAGTCAAACTGACCTTAAATTATACTTTGTCTCACTTTTTTTTTTTTTTTACCAAAGTGATTACCACAGTGGTAATGTTTTTTTTTTTTTTACATGAATCACAATTTCATTCATCATTAATTTAATGGTTCACATCAGTCATTTTCTCCACCTACTGGTCTGGACCTAATCATGATCGCCCCCCTGTGGGGGGCCCTCTCTATGGAGCATAAACTTGTTCACTGAGGGGCTTCAAAGCAGATCGATTTTTATATTTTTTTTATCTTCTGAGTTGAAATTTATAGAAAAAGTGTTCGGCAATGTTCTGCTAAGTTCTAAACATCAGGAGAAACGTGGACCAGGTTAATGTTGTTAAAAATCTTAGGAAAACTCCTGTTTGTATCAGTCCTTTGTTGCTTTAAGGTGAAGAAAATGCTGGAGGCTTCTCTTTGTTTGCAGACTACAACCTTAATGTTTTTTGTAATATTTTTATTGGAGGACTTGTTTCATGGGCGTGTCTTCAGGAGTTTGCAGAAAGACTCAAGTGCACAATGCGGGTCATGGTTTGGGTTCCCCTGAGCAGGGAACTGAACCCAAATTAGGTGATGTGGGGTTATTCATGATGCTGTTCGACCTGATCTACTAAACAGCCTGGACAAAACTATAGAAATCGGAAATAAACAAACTTTTAAAATTGAGATGATAAAGATTGTAGGGTATTATTAAATATATTTTGAGGTTTGTGTTAAACCCAATTAACTTTTACAGAATGTATAATATATTAGAGGTTTAACAGCATATTCATGTATAAACGTATGTCTAACCCTCTGTGTAAGAGGAGCTAACTGTTATCTTGTTGGATGTTTGGTCTGGTGGTTTGATCTGGATGTTGGAGCATGTTACTTTTTCCTAAATGTCTGGTTGCTTTGTTTAACTGTTTTCTCTGGTATTTTTTGTCGAGTGTTTTAGTAATTTTCAAGATTTCCTGCAGATTTAAAGTTTTTAGGACTTTTCTTATTTTTCTGTGCTCTTATTTTGTCTGAACATCTGAATCTTTGTGTCTCACAAAACGTACCCAAATAGGGTTTCATCAACATTAAAAAAAACCTTTTTAAAAAATACCATACAAAGGACCTTGGATTGATGTTTTATACAGGGAGGCTGTGAATGTGTCTGTGGTCAGAAAATCAATATACGAGTTTGCTGCACTAAAAATAATTTCATTTTTATTCTTAAAAGCATTTTTATATAATTTGAAATAATATTTCCAGTGATTTTCAGCTTCAGATAAAAATACAATCATGGTTTTTCACATGAACAGGGAAGACACAGGGCTGGAATTAAAAAATAATATAAAAAAGTAAACACAAAGTCAAACACAAATACACTGAAAAATAACTACTCAGCTTAAGACAGTGAGGAAACCTTTATGCAGAATCTCCAGTTAAATCAACTTGAGGAGAGAGTTCTCTTAGTTCTTATGACTTGGTGACAGTTGATGACAGTTTCTTCCAGTTTTTGGTTCAATTTACAGACTTCTGTGGCATCGCTAGTGTTCAAACTCTTGACTTAAAATGCATAACGTTTGCTTCATTAATGGGGCTCCTAAAGTTACTTAATTTTATGTCTGGAAAGGTTTATCTCACTGTACTTATGTTCATTTGCTTTTTTAAAATAACACATTCACATGATACCACCCGTAACTGTTCACAGCTCTGTTCTGATAAACCAAGACAGTTTACTCCTGCTGAGTAAAGGGTGTGGGTGTGGTTTATTTTATCTTCTCACAGTTCCTGTAACCTGGTTCATGCTCAGTTTTGGGTGTGGTCCATGCGTGTGAAGTACTGACTTTTCCCACTTGCTGAGACTATGTGCACCTCCTTGTCTACCATTTACGGATGACACCACTGGGGTGGGACATCTGATGCTGGAGTTAAACTTTCTACAGTTGTAACACTCTATTATTTTATTTTATATAAATATACAAATATAGTGTATTAACACACCCATGGACACAGATATCTCCCAAATGATGACTAAGTGATATTATCCATGCATAAAGTAGAACCCAGGAATAGGAAATGCTTGTTTGGATAATGAAATGTAATATAATGGATAGAAATTCAGATAGGATGAAGGGAGTAAGAAATAATCTCAATAGGGTTTGTTCCAACTGAGATTAATTTGGGATACACCTACAGAAATTTTAGTTTCCACAGTCTGAGAGAAAGCTAAGTTTACTCTGAAAATTCTTCGTAGTTCCTATAATTTAAACTGACTTCTTTACAGTGTGTACACACACACACAGACAGTTTGACAGTGGAATGTATAAACATGTCTGAACACCACCTCCACACATCTGTGTGTGAGAGTTTCTTTGGTAGCTCTGAAATATCTATAAATGTCTTAGAAATGTTCCTAATGCTACATTTCTCTGTTTTATTCTATTGGTTTTTATCCACTTCGTGACCCACCCACACCAGAGGCTCCTCTGCTGAAGATGTACTATAATATTCAGTTTATTCCTTTGGAATGTACTAAAATGAGACAGTAATGTGCTTAGTTTAAATGAGGGTATCCAAGCTCCACCCACCAATGTTTTTTCCCTAGCAACTGTTGCCGAACAATGCTCTCTGCCATTTGCTCTAATGCTAGCTCTGCTAAATATACAACACTACCCACTGCGTAATGTTGCTGTGAAGCAGACAGATGCTGAGTTGCTGGGGAAATTCAGTGTGATTTCAGTATGGCTCCCTGCCGTGGAACAGTCTGGTGTAAAAGTGGGTACTTCCTTGGGGCTCTAGCCCTGAAAGTAGGACTAGAAGAAAAGTTCCTCTGGTAATCATCTACGGCTGGGAAACAGGACCAGAGAAATCCTAATATACAGTCCCAACTGTATGAAAACAGTCTGTCAGTCACCATCCCTCTGTGTCCTCTACTGCCCGTCAGTCACCATCCCTCTGTGTCCTCTACTGCCCGTCAGTCACCATCCCTCTGTGTCCTCTACTGCCCGTCAGTCACCGTCCCTCTGTGTCCTCTGCTGCCCGTCAGTCACCGTCCCTCTGTGTCCTCTACTGCCCGTCAGTCACCATCCCTCTGTGTCCTCTACTGCCCATCAGTCACCATCCCTCTGTGTCCTCTACTGCCCCTCTGTGTCCTCTACTGCCAATCAGTCACCGTCCCTCTGTCCTCTACTGCCCATCAGTCGCCGTCCCTCTGTGTCCTCTACTGCCCCTCTGTGTCCCCAACTGCCCGTCAGTCGCCATCCCTCTGTGTCCTCTACTGCCCGTCAGTCACAGTCCCTCTGTGTCCTCTACTGCCCATCAGTTGCCATCCCTTGGTGTCCTCTACTGTCCATCAGGAGCTGGAAGAGTGGATGTCAGGTGGACCTCAGAAGGTCAGGTTGTCAGAGTTCGGACGTCTGATTGGGCTCCAGTTTATTCGACAGGACGGTGAGGATCTTCTCAAATTTTTCATATCGCTCCTTTTTTGGTGCCTCTGCTCCAGACTGACCCCAAAACAAGCGCAGGGCAAATTCTGTCCTGAAGGCCTCCAGCAGCTCCGGGATGGGCTCCCACCCAACTGCAAACAACACAAACTATATCAGACCACTCCCCTCACAGGCACACCAAAGGAAATCTGTATTATGTGTATATCTGGGAGCACTGTGTGTGTGTGTGTGTGTATACCTGAGAGCAGTGTGTGTGCATGTTGCTGACATTGGTCAGCATTTATGGCTGTTTTGCGTGATGACTGCAGGATGTTGTACAGTATCTGGCAACCGCTCTCTGAGTTCTCCACCACGTCCTCTCCCTCCATCAGCTTCAACACCGGGACAATGTGGGGGAGAGCTATGGGTCCAGACATCATAGAGTCTGTAAAACACACACACACATTGTGGTATAATATGCTAACTCTAACATAACTATAATTTTCTACAAGACCTAAATACTAATGCTAACAAACCAATGCTTTTCCAGGTAAAGTACAGTCAGAGAGTGTTTTATGCTATTGCTAAAGCTAGCAGCCTTCAGAGATAGTCTGGGTTTCAGAAGGTCTTTAAAAAGACAACCTTCTACCAACTGAGCTGTTGGTAGAAGCTCAGAGTTTATAGTAAGATGTCTTCACTAGGAGCGTAAGAGTCCTGGTCATCTTTCACAGACCACTATTAATGTAGGATGAGTTGTGTTAGCAGGATTAGCCTCCTCTGCATTGTTTTTCCGCTAAATTCAAACTGCTGCTACCGCTGCTTCAGAATTTTATGAAATGTCATGTTATTCCCAATTAAATCATTAGCAAAGGTCTTTAATTTGAAATGACAAATACAGAGAGGAGATAATTAGATTAAATTAGCTAATAATGTTTCATAGTTTTACAGTCAACAAGAACATTCATGAGGTAACATAAAAAAGCACACGCTAGCGGCACTGCACCATGGCACCAAGCCTGGAGGCACACAGCAGCTCCAACACCCTGAGCTCTGTTCAGTTCCATAGTGCTCCACAATGCCCCCTGCTGCATTCTGACAGTATTGCATTACATTAAAGCTCTATAGAGACTTATCGCCTAGGAGTTCTCTCAGCAGTGACGCCCCGCCTTTTCACATCCACCTGGGGGCTGTGTGGGGGGCTGCTGCTGTGAAAACTCTTAGAGGATAAATTACATCATCTGGACATTTATACAGTACGGAGATGCTAATGATAAGCTGATTGTGTTCTGTGATCTGTTGTGTATTACCACACAGAGAGTAGCTTTATTTTCATACAGTGGTCTTTACTAAGGTTAGCTCCCATGCTAAACCCCCCTCTCATTTGAAACACACACTGACCATCCCCTTCATTCAGAGACTTCATGAAGGGTTTCAGGTTCTTCTCGAACATCACGGCGCTCTCTGTGTGGTTCCTCCTTAACACTCGCCACGTCATCTCCAACCTCACCACCTAAACATACACACACACACACTTAGAAACACACCAGACGTCATGTGAACGTTGTTTTTTGGGTTACATCTGCTCAGTCTGTTGTGGCCTTTAGGCTGAAATTTGGGCTCTGTTTGGTTCGTCAGATTTGGTCCAAATTTAGCCCAAGACAGATTTCTTTTTTTCAGACTACTTACCACATTTCAACAATTTTTAGATGTAGAAGGACGTCTTTTTGTAGACATCTTTTCAGCTTTCATGTTTTAACCAAATATATAAACGTGGTTTAGACGGCTGAAACGGCCAAGTCATCTTTTCAACAAGTTTTCACAGGTTGGGACTGAACATATCTACATAAAAAAAACACACACACACACACACACACACACGCACCCCTGACCTGGGGCAGCTCCAGGGCCTTCATGATGGCAGAGAAGGCATAGAGGTCATGGGCTGTGTCCCTCAGGGCCTGGGCCAGTAGGATGACTTTATGGAGGACAGAGGCTCTCTGATTAACAGACCCTGTACATCCCAGAACATCCACAGCTATCCCCAACACAATCAGGTGATGCCTGAGAGAGAAAAAGAGAGAGAGGGGACAAGACAGTATGTGGCCAGTTTATTGGAAACACTATATATATAATTCGAGCCTGTCTGTTACTGCTCAATTTTGAAACCCCAAATTTACTGTATTCATCACTGAACATGGACCAACACACACAACTTCACACACAAAATCTTGTATCTGTGAATTGTGGGGACATTACATAGACCTCCATTAATTTTGTGAGGACTTATCATTAATTTTTCCATAAGTGTTACTACCTTAACCCTAACCCAACCTGTCTCTACTTGAAAATGTAATGGTTACATTGTGGGGACCTGCTGCTTTTCCACACAAGGAGGAAAAGTCCTGAGTGTGAAAAATGTCTGTAAAAGTGTAATTTTGGTCCCCACAGTATATCCCTGGTACACACACACACCTCTCCAGCAGGTCTTTTCTGAGCTGACTCCCATGAGGCAGTGTGATGAGCTCCAGTCCAGAATCCACTCCCATAATCCTTTTCTGCTCTGTCGTCACACCTGTTACACGAGCCACCTGACACACACACAAAGAGGGTCTTCTGCTTAGGATGATGTGCAGCTGCTTGTGTATCGTAGAGTATTTTAATTCTCCTCAAAGCTATGGAACACACAGACACAGGTCTAATAACAAGTGATCCTGTCTGCTGGTGGATGTGTGTCTGTGTTAGTTACCTGGCAGTCCACACTGAGCAGGTGCAGAGCGGTTGCCGTGGCGTCGGTGCGGGTGAACAGCTCTTTGAGGGCGTGCAGGACGCTCTGCTCCAGCGGACGGTTGTTGTCGGGTAGAAGCAGCGACCTGAAGGCATCCAAACGAAAGCAGGACATCGTCTCCGTCTGTGGACGCTCGAAGGTCCAGTCCCTGTCTCCATCCGTCCCTCCGCTCCCTTCCTCCAGCATAGGCTGCTCTCGCTTATACCTGCCACCAGCACAATGGATCATCTGCTCATTCATTCATTCACTCATCTGCTATAACTATTCTATTCATCTTCTCTTCATCCTGATCAGGGTCGCAGTGGGTCCAGAGCCCACTCGGAATCACAGGGAGCAAGGCAGGGACACACACTGGACTGGACATCACACACTCACTCAGTCACCCACAAACTCACTCCATCACACATTCACTCAGTCACCCACACACTCACTTAGCCACTCAGTCGCACACACACTCAAATATTCACTCATTCACTGGGCACTTTCACACAATCACTCAGTCACCCACACATTCACTCGGTCACTCACACACTCACTCAGTCACCCACACATTAACTCAGTCACTCACACACTCACTCAGTCATCCACACATTCACTCAGTCACTCTGGACAGCTTTACATGCTCAGTCATTCACACACTCACTCATACATACACACCCATTCAGTCACTCACACACTCACCCCAGTGACAGGATGAGACCTGTGGTCCCTCTGGTGGACAGTCTTACCATGTCCTGTCCTGCGTCCTCCCCCTCTCCTCATCTCTCTGAGATTCCAGGAAGCTGAAGCTGGTCTCTGTGATTCGAGCTCGGCTGCTCCACTTCTCCTCGGCCCGCAGTCGTGCTGTGTGTCCCTTCGGCAGCATGGACACCGGGATCTGAGGACAAGGACGTTAAAAGACGAATGTTAAAGGTGTGTCCTCAGGTGTCCATCTGTCTGACTGCTCGTCTTTTGTCTCCACGCTCATTGAGGAGTGTGGACTAGAGGGGTATGGAGCCGCTTAATCTTTAGTTGTGGAACAATGCAGTGTAAATTTCATTAAAGAAAAATATGATGAGAAATATTCACAGAGGACCAGTTTTTCACAAAGAAAACTAGATACATCATTCATTCATTCATTATCTGTAACCGCTTATCCAGTTCAGGGTCGCGGTGGGTCCAGAGCCTACCTGGAATCATTGGGCGCAAGGCGGGAATACACCCTGGAGGGGGCGCCAGTCCTTCACAGGGCAACACACACACACACACACACGTGTGTTTTTGGACTGTGGGAGGAAACCGGAGCACCCGGAGGAAACCCATGCGGACACGGGGAGAACACACCAACTCCTCACAGACAGTCACCAGGAGCGGGAATCAAACCCACAACCTCCAGGTCCCTGGAGCTGTGTGACTGCACCACCGTGCTGCTAGATACATTATTAAAAACTAAATTAAAATGTGAAAGACTGAAACTTGAAAACTCAGGGAAATGGCACAGAAAACACCCCGCAGTATCTTTTTACTTTAGGAGTGTGAGGAAATTTTTATTTAAAATGCAAAGAGTCGACTTTATTTCTATTTGTTCAGAGTAGATAGTGAAGAGGAGTTGACTCCCAAGGAATCGATCAACTGTTGGCCAATGATTCATAGAGTTGAATCTCTTGGAGTCGACTCAGTCTCCGTTTGCAAATTGTTCTGCAGTGACTTTGGCCTTAAAATGTTAAACAAATTATAAATGTATTTGAAGAAAAGAGTGGCATAGTCCTTCAATAATTTGGGACTCTAATGTGTTTTTAAAAGTAATGTAACTTTAAGCTGTTTTTAATGAAAGTTAGTAATAAATAAACAGTCTTAAACCTGCTAAAATTGTTAATGATTACAGTTATGCTTTTATTTATAAATGACTAAAGACTAAAATTAAACAAAAAAATACGATAATTTACATTTACATTTACATTTATGCATTTGGCAGACGCTTTTATCCAAAGCGACTTACAAAAGAGGATCTAACATTCGAACTACAGCACAAATTATACAAAATACCTTACATTAAGTGCAATATGCCAGGAAGTAATAAGTGCATTAAAGAAAGACATTCAGTGCAAAAGATACTCTCGGAAGAGCTGGGTTTTCAATGATTTCTTGAATGAAGAGAGGGTTTCTGTTGCTCTGATAGTGCTTGGAAGCTCGTACCAGAGATGAGAATAGCCTCAATAATAATAATAATAATAATAATAATAATAAAATTTCTAAATATAACTGAAATTAAAGACTGAGAATAAGAGACATTTAATTAAATAAAAATCAGCTGCAAATGTTCGCACATGGAACATTGGAACTGTGTTCTCTGGAGCGATGGAGCTCCATCCTGTTCCTCTGGGATGAGTCGAAGTGGTGGTTCTGATCCAGAACTTATCACCAACAACAACAATCCCCAACCTCACGAACATTTTTGTGGCTCAATACCATCAAGTCCTCACAGCAATGTTCCAGTGTCTAGTGAGGCTATTCCTGCAGTGAAGAGAGGAACACGCCCAGGTGTTCCTCCCTTCACACTCGTCTGTCCGCACCGTGTGCTCTCACCTGGGGGACGAGCTCGTCGTAGAAGGAGGCGGGGTCCACCTCTATCCTCGGGGTGGTGGGGAACAGCATGGACACTCTAAGGGGTTTGGGAGGGGCTCGGGGGTGCAGCTGTCCATCAGAGCCTCGGAGGGCGGAGCCTCCAGAGGGACGAGGAGACGGGGCGGAGCCAGGGCTGATTAATGGGTCACTGCCTGTCCGGTACATCTGGGACATGGGGGCGGGGCCAGAGTCTTGAGACGCACAGCTCGGAAGGACAGCTGCAACAACACAGTAACATGACCAACAGGTGAGTGTGTGTGTGTGTGTGTGTGTGTGTGTGTGTGTGTGTGCGTGTGTTTGCACATGTGTGTGTGTGTGTATGCCCACAGTTTCATTTATCATTGAACTGACTGTGTTGGTGTGTGTGTGTGTGCACCTGGGCGTAGGTTACTGTCGGACTGAGCTGATTGCAGAGAAGGTCTCCCCACTGTCTCCAGATTAGCAGGTTGACTACCACTCCTACACACACACACACACACTATATTATTATGATGATTATTTCATCATCATTAAAGACAAATTTTATATCAATGGTTCCCAAAGTGGGGGGCGCAGAGCTATGACTGGGGGTGGGTGGTGAGGGGGGGGGGTCATGTCAAAGTAAATGAATGAGATAACACCTGTCCCTTTAATAATTCTACTGTAAAGCTGTAAAACTCTGTATTTTCTTTAGTTTAATTAGAAGTTGCAGTTTTGTAAGATATACAATGTTTAAAATGAATTCCACTTTATTTTGATAATATTCTCATTAAAAAAAGGGAGCGCTGGAAAATAAAATAAAAATAATAAATATATAAATGTGAACCACTGTGAATAATTTTACACAACAGTAGTGCTGCGTTCCATTTGAACTCTGAGTTTCTGTGTTCCAAGTCGGAAATTTCAACTGGAATGACCTGGCGGGCGTCGGATTTCATACTGGGGAAAGTCAGGGTGAGCCTCACTGGCCCAGAGTTCAGAGTTTAAGATGGCTTCCCAAATAACAAGTATGTAAAATTAGTGTTATACGGTTTATTAGTGCATCCATCCATTAGTGTCTCATTAAATCAGTTGTACACTCAGTTCTGATCCACTGTTGTATGGGGACATGTTTCCATGGTGTTTGGAAGTGTAAAATATTACATAATGCACTGTTATCAACTGCTATCGCTAATAATTCTAATCAAAAACAAGCTAACAGTGAAAACCAAGGGCATTGGGTTTTCTGAACGTTAAACTGAAACACGCTCAGCTCCGGCTCATGAGGTCACTGATGAAGGAAATCTAGCACAATATAAAGTGCAGCTGAAGTTTTCAGATTGTGTTGGAAAAGACGGAGAAGTGAGGTTATACCTCAGGACCCTCTGATCAAGAAAAACACAGACCCCCGGGAAGCGTACCTCAGCAGGTTGTTGCTGACCTGCAGCGTTTCCATGTGGGTGGAGCTAAAGCTCCGCCTCTTGTTTTTCTCCACCCTGGACTTTGCCGCCTGGCGCTCACTGATGACTCGTAGAGGAAGGGAGCGTGTGATTGGATGAAAGATTATGGCTCCGGACGCCTGCGATATCGGGCGACGCCCACCAACATGGAACCGCACCAAAGCAGGAATGTTATCAAACTGATCGTTCTCAAACTGGAACCGCTCCCGTGAGTATCCCTAAATATCACACACACACAGCAGTTAAGTTCCATATGACTTATGGCAACGTTACACTCAAATACATTAATTATCCAGAGAATTACCCTGAACCAAAATACTGCTAATCTAATGCTAACCATTACCATAAACCTTATCCTTAACTACTAGCCTAATGCTAACCCCAACCTTTATCCCAACACTAACCTAAATCACTACTAGCCTAATTCACTACTAGCCTAATGCTAAGCCTAACAAATTCCATAACTCTAAACTACAACTAGTCTGTGGCTAAACCCAACCATTAACCCTAACTTAGCCTCAACTAATACTAGCCTAATGCTAAGCTTAACCATAACCCTAACTTTACCTACTACTAATGCTAACCCCACCCTGATGGCAAAAGCTATTTGGTCCAAATGTGTCTGCCATCTGGACCTTAACTTAACGCTATCCGTACACCAACCCTAATAATAACTCTAAACATAACGACTACTGGCCTAATGCTAACTCTAATCCTAACTTCAATATTAAGTGGTTTACATTGTTGAGACATGCTCTTGGTCCTCACAAGAAAAACAATTCCTCATAATGTGCCTGTGTGAACAGATTTTCTTTGGTTCACACAATAACAATTCAAACACGTTTTGCATGTTTCTGATTTAAGTTTTTTTTATATATTATTATTATTATTATTTATTGCAGGTCACATGACACCACTACTTCACCTTCTTGGCTCCACCCCTGAGTGCATGGAGAGTGATAGTGGATACATTGACTGCATGTTCAGGCAGGTCAGAGCTGGAAGATAAGCTACTGACCCGCTGTATCTGTGTGTGTGTGTGTGTTTGTGTTTGGAGATGGTAACCAACTACACCAAACATAACACAGTGACTGAGTCCTAATGCAGGGTTAGGGGTGTTGCCCAGGGGCTCTTAAAGTTGCAGTGTGCTTGTTAAGGCTTGTCCACTGCAATAAGCTACAGTAGTGACCACATGCTGAGTGTGTCATGAGTGTGCAATCTTTCTGCAACGTCAAAGGAGTGTCTCCCTTTACCGGACCACCAGCCAACATTCACGCCCCTCACCCTCCACTCCCTCTGACTCGGAGCTACATGCCCCCACCCTCTCAGACGGAGGATGTGGGACGTTTCTGGCAGGTCCCGACTGGTTCAGTGTGAGTCCAGCCGGCAGCCAAACCTTGCGCAACACAGGGTGCAGATTTGCCTCTGCCTTCCAGAGATCAGCAGGTAAGTAAACCTGTGTGTGTACTGAAACAGGGCCGTAGCGCTGTAGAGAGGTAAGTACACCTGTGTGTAATGGAACGGAGTTATAGAGAGGTAAGTAAACCTGTGTGAGTATTGGGACAGGGCCATAGAGCTGTAGAGAGCTAAGTAAAACCATGTGAGTATTGGAACGGGGCCATAGAGCTGTAGAGAGGTAAGTAAACCCATGTGAGTATTGGAACTGGGCTGTAGAGAGGTAAGTAAACCTGTGTGACTAATGGAACGGGGCTGTGGATCTGTAGAGAGGTAAGTAAGCCAGTGTGAGTATTGGAACTGGGCTGTAGAGAGGTAAGTAAACCCATGTGAGTATTGGAATGGGGCCATAGAGCTATAGAGAGGTAAGAAAACCTGTGTGAGTACTGGAACTGGGCTGTAGAGAGGTAAGTAAACCAGTGTGAGTATTGGAACAGGGCCGTAGAGTTGTAGAGAGGTAAGTAAACCTGTGAGAGTATTGGAAAGGGGCTGTACCTGTTTTGGCCTCAGGACGATGCGGATGATTTTGAAATGCATGGGCTGCTCCTTCCACCTGCAGCTGAGAACATAATCCCCACTGCAGGATAAAGAGTCTCTGACCAGAAAATCACCATCTCTCTGTAACAGCTCCTCAGCACCCTACACACACACCACACATGTTTATTAAACTATTCTATTTTACAACAATTCACTCACTTTGTGAATTGGAATATTTATATATGATTTATATTCTATGTAATCCCAGGGTATGTCTAAAGGGTGGTAGAAGGTGGAATCTGAAGGGTTAAATGGTTCGATCAGGATTTATTCTTTCTGGTATCTAGGTAGGTTCAACCAGGAGAGCTCTCCCATTCGTCAGGGCTTCAGCAGCTGGACTGTAGGCCTAACACTCCTCTCTGAATAGAGATCTAACTCTCACTGATAATGGCATCACAACTGTAAGAGAATATATCTCTATATTTAATTTCTTTTACAAGCTTAACACTAACGTACCACTAGAATCCCACAGGGCTACCAGCAGAAGTAAGCATCATAATTTCTGATTTAAACATTAGATCTAGCTCTAATTCAACACAGAACGTTATAAAACATAACATAAAATCTACTTCACCTGGATTTGATTTACTCTCTCTCTCTCTCTCTCTCTCTCTCTCAAAAACACACAAACACACACACCTCTCTCTGAAGCTGGCCATGGTACCAGGCGTGACTCCTGATATCTTCAGTGTTGAGTTTAAGCTCCTCCTCCAGCTCCTTCTTCAGGGAATCCATCTCCCTACGACCTAAAAACATGCCCAGGTTTTATAAATGGTTAAACAACTATATAATGTTTCTGTAATGGTTAAACAACTTCTACACAATGTTTCAGCAACATTAGGGCACACATTTCAGTAATGTTTAAATAAATACACAGCATTTTATCAAAGGTACCTAAAATATCTACACCATGTTTCAGTTTAACATTCAGCTGGTTATTAAAAAAACTGAATTAAAATATTAAGATGTTCAATAAACGTTATTTTCAATAAACAAACTTTCATATTCAAAACTGTATTAACGTATTTAATGTTCAATTTTCAGAGTACAATCAAATCTAGATCTATATGTTCTCTATATGACTCTAAAACACCAGCATGTTTCAGTAACGTTAAAATATATCACACTACTTCACACTGCAGCAGAACTCAGAGTACATCCCATTTATATTTTGGATATTATTTGTTAGATTAACGAGTCTGACCCGAAACTACTTCCATTTATCTCCACCTACAGCTAGTGTTAGTGTTCTTCAAAGGTACTAAACTTGCTACACCAGCCCACACCATTCCAGGAACACTCACCGTGTGAAGAAATTAAATCCCTATTTTACAGATGGTATTTTTCATGGTCAAGAATGAACTGGACACTAGAAACTCACCTGGGAGAGGAGGCCCCGTGCACTCTTCCACTCGCTGCCAAACACAGAGAAGTCATGTTTATACATTATGTATTACAGTCATTTTAATTCTCATAATCTGAACATGAGCAGCAAGTAGTGTCTCTGTCACAGCTCCGGGATCCTGAAGGTTGTGGGTTCAAGTCCCGCTCCGGGTGACTGTCTGTGAGGAGTGTGGTGTGTTCTCCCTGTGTCTACATGGGTTTCCTCCGGGTGACTGTCTGTGAGGAGTGTGGTGTGTTCTCCCTGTGTCTACATGGGTTTCCTCCGGGTGACTGTCTGTGAGGATTGTGGTGTGTTCTCCCTGTGTCTACATGGGTTTCCTCCGGGTGACTGTCTGTGAGGAGTGTGGTGTGTTCTCCCCGTGTCTGCGTGGGTTTCCTCCAGGTGCTCCGGTTTCCTGCCATGTTCCAAAAACACATGTTGGTAGGTGGATTGGCGACTCAAAAGTGTCCGTAGGTGTGAGTGAATGATGTCATGATTAGTTTCTGGGACACAAGTTGTTAAAAAAGGGGCATGGTCTTTAATTTTGCTTTAAAGTGTGTGTCTCTCTCTCTCTTTCTCCACCCCCCTCTCGCTTTCTCTCTGTATGAGTTGTGATTGCTGACCGCGCCCTCACACTGAATCTGAGACTCTTATCAGCGTTTAATAAATGAATTAATTAATGAATGTATGTAAGATCAGTGCTGGTCCTCAGAGTTAGACCCAGGAGCTGACGAAGGGTCTGCCCGTGGTGGACCCTCGGCCCGAGAAAGACCTAAGGCCAAGGTCACATCGACCTGCGATGATCTGACAACACACACAGCTTTTAATAGCACTTCCTTCCCGAGTCCTCGTCCACAACCCTCACACACACCAGCTCTGACCATCACTCACTACACACACACACACACACACACACAGATTAAATGTTTTACAGATTACAGTCCCGTTTCTCCGAGACAAAGTTGAAATGTTTGATTTGTTTTATACAATATTTTTACTGAGATTTAAAAAAAAATGGCTGACTTTTCTAAAAACTTGTCATTATTCTGGATTCTGCAGAAACCTCTGTTCATATTCATTCTCAGATTGAATAACTCAGTATACCATAAAAAAAACTACTGGTGTAATTGAATCAGTACTCAGACTCCAGTCTGAATGACTCCACTTTAGAATAGGACCACGCTGATAAAGGGTTTAAAATCTGTTTATTAATTATGTTTATAAGACATTAATAGTCATCAGTAATCTGTTATAACACACAGACAGAAAGGGCAACAGTAATCTGTTGTTTGCCAAATAGTGAACCCACATCCATCTACAGTTAACCCTCAGATCTCACTGAATACTGCCCTCACTGTGTCTCCTCCATTATTCAACATTAACCCTGTCACCTCCAGCAGATTTTTTAATGACTTTAACCCTTTAATGAATTACCCACTGACAAGAGTGTCTTTTAGACGTCAGAGATAAAGTGGTGTGGACTTTAACGTGTGAAATGACTATATTCACATCCTCAGCTCTGAACTTATTATTATTGATATTTTCAGTGAGTTCTGACTCTTTCAGCATTAGACACAAACCTTAATTTAAAGTGGTAGGGAATTATTTCATATGAACTAATCAGTATATAATACGCATTATTCCATATGTGACATGACATTTTCTATTAATAAATATAATATGAATATTTATTAATTATTAACTATGAACTATGCAGTATACACACACCCACACAAAGACTACAAATGAACGGTGTGAAGGAAGTAAAACACAAACATGCGTTTATCTATCGCTGCCATTCTTCATTTTCAGGTGTGATCGGCAAATCAGAGCGGAGTGTGCACTCCAGAGGTGGATGAGGATTGGACAGAGGGTGGACGGAGGACGGGCGGGGGACGTTAATGTCACCTGGGGGAGTTAGAGCTCTGGAAACTTGTTTTCCTGCTGTTTTGACTCTGTCTTCCTCTGGTCTTCCTCCCTGTGCTCAGGCTGTTCCACTGCGGTGGAGGGATACCACACAGTAACAAATCGACTGGAACTCATTCCCTCACTCTGAGGACCCAGTCAGGGCTGAGTTCCATAAGGAAGAGCATTCCCAACACAACTTTCTGAAAAATCTGGAATGTCTTTAAAACACAAACATTCTAAAGGCAAAATGTCACACACTCACCCAGTCACTCTCTCACACACACCCCTGTGGACAGTTTCACACACTCACCTTGTCAGTCTCACACACACACACACACCTCTGGACAGTTTCACACACTCACCCAGTCACTCACACACACACCCCTGTGGACAGTTTCACACACTCGCACAATCACTCACACCTCTGGACAGTTTCACACACTCACACATCTGTGGACAGTTTCACACACTTGTGGACAGTTTCACACACTCGCACAATCACTCACACACACACATCTGTGGAAAGTTTCACACACTTGCACAATCACTCACACACACACACCTGTGGACAGTTTCACACACTCGCACAATCACTCACACCTGTGGACAGTTTCACACACTCACCTTGTCAGTCTCACACACACACACACACACACCTCTGGACAGTTTCACACACTCACCCAGTCACTCACACACACACGCCTGTGGACAGTTTCACACACTCGCACAATCACTCACACACTCACACCTCTGGACAGTTTCACACACTCACACATCTGTGGACAGTTTCACACACTTGTGGACAGTTTCACACACTTGCACAATCACTCACACACACACACCTGTGGACAGTTTCACACACTCACCTTGTCAGTCTCACACACTCACAAAACACACAGCTGTGGAGAATGTCTCACACTCACTCCTCCTACCACACACACTCCTCACAGGCAGTGACTGGGGGAGAGGACCCAGAGACCCTGAAGCTGCACCATGTCGACCGCGTTACCGAGAAACTGACGAAGACGGACAGTTACGAGTTTACAGGATAACTCCACCCCAGGTCTCCACCTGGGGTCGGGTGGAGGTGTGGAGTCGCGGTGGGGTGGGTGTAGATGTTAAAAGAGTGTGGGGTGACACACCTCACAAAGTTAGAGCAGAATGAACAGGATGCAGCTGAGTTCAGCCCTCTCCACCTCAACCTCTCACTTCACTCTTACACCGGAGAGGGTTACAGGGATTAATCATTAACATCTGCTCCGCACACACACACTAAACAACTCACCTGGAATAAACTGACAGTCCACTACAGGTCCAGCCTTGCCGCCATGAGCAACGAGAAGTGTAAATACACACAGAGTCCAACCGAATCCAGAGTCCAAGTCTCTCTCTCTCTCTCTCTCTCTCTCTCTCCTGTGTCTCTCTGTCCTCTCTCCGTCTGTACTCCCTGAGCGTTCTCTCTCTCTCTCTCTCTCCTGACGAGTTTCCACACGTTGAACTCTGCGCATGCGCTCTCCGCCACATTCCCTAGATTCCGAGCGGCCACGCCTTCAGGCTAGAGGTGGAGTCACTGGTCAACACCCCGCCCTCAAACTGTGAGAAGCTCAGGGCTTCCGAGATCCCGCCTCCTTTTCCTCTTCCTCTATCACTCTCTCTCTCTCTCTGTTTGTGTGAGACTGTGCACAGGTGTGTGACAGGGTGAGTGTCTGTAGATGTATAACAACAATTCTAACAGGTAAGAGACCCCACCCTTCCCTGGAGCACATTCTCAACCTCACATCTGCTCGGTGTGTCTTTACTGAGTTTAGCCACCAGAGAGCGCCATCGATCCACATTAAATCTGTCAGGGCAGCGACTGCACAGAAACTGTACGTTACATGGCCAAAAGTTAGTGGACCCCCACTCCTCACCGTGTCCTCTCCCTGAGGGTCGTTATTAAGGAAGATGGGCTTAACTACACACTGGAACATTGCTGTGAGGATTTGATGGTGTTTGACACATAAACATTGGCAATGTTGCAGGATTAGTTCCACCACTACAGCTCTTTCCAGAGGAACTGGATCGCCATCTCTCCAGAGATCACAGCGCAGTGCAGGGGCTTTATTTCTGGAGAGGGATTAGTCTAAAAATACTTGACAAATGCGTAAATGTTAATCCACAAATTAAACACAAGTCGCAGGTAGTGACTCTGGCACAGCTCCAGGGACCTGGGGGTGGTGGATTCAAGTCCTGATCCGGGTGACCGTCTGTGAGGAGTGTGGTGTGTTCTCCCCGTGTCCGCGTGGGTTTCCTCCGGGTGCTCCGGTTTCCTCCAACGCGCCAAATACACGCGTTGGTGGGTGGATTGGAGACTCAATGTAGTGGGGACTGATGTGAGTATGTGTGATTGTGCGTGTGTATGTGTGAGTGTGTATGAGAGTGTGTGAATAATTGTGATGTAGGTTATAAATGTCTATTTATTTACGTATATTTATTAACATTATTTCAATGATCAGCCTGGTTCCGTCTTTTTTGTTTGTTGTTTATTTATTTTTGTTTCTTTCCCCAAACTCTAGAGCACAAGGCACATCCACGAAATGGACGACATAACTCATGAAAACATGAACCTCATTTCAAGAACTGACTTTAACACACACACACACATATGTAAACCATATTAAATTGACATTTAAATTCCTCAGTAACACACTCAGTCTGTGCCCGCTGTAGCGATACGTCATTAGTCCGATAGTATCGGCCAGTCCCTGCTATAGTGATAGCTCATTAGTCAGATAGTATCGGTCAGTCCCCACTGTAGCGATATATCATTAGTCCGATAGTATCGGTCAGTCCTGCTGTAGTGATACCTCATTAGTCAGATAGTATCGGTCAGTCCCCACTGTAGCGATACGTCATTAGTTCGATAGTATCGGTCAGTCCCGCTGTAGTGATACCTCATTAGTCCGATAGAATCTGTCAGTCCCCACTGTAGCGATACGTCATTAGTCAGATAGTATCAGTCAGTCCCCACTGTAGCGATACGTCATTAACCCGATAGTATCGGTCAGTCCCGCTGTAGTGATACCTCATTAGTCCGATAGTATCAGTCAGTCCCCACTGTAGCAATACGTCATTAGTTTGATAGTATCGGTCAGTCCCGCTGTAGTGATACCTCATTAGTCCAATAGTATCTGTCAGTCCTGCTGTAGTGATACCTTATTAGTCCGATAGTATCAGTCAATCCTGACTGTCCTCGCTGTACTGATATATCATGAGAGATAGATTGAGAGAGAGAGAAATAAAGAAAGAGAGAGAGAAAGAGAGAGAGAGAGGAAGTGGGAGAGAGAAAGAGAGAGAGAGAGAGAGAGGACAAAAGACAGAAAATGGGAGGGGAAAAATAGAAAGTGAAAGAGAAATGCAGAGTGAGAGAGAGAACATAGAGATGTTCACAAAGAGAGAGAGAGAGAGAGAGAAAGAGGGGAGAGAACAGCTGAAATGTTATGGTCCACTGCTGGTTTGTTCCTCCTCAGTGAAGCCTACAGTCCACATCTCTCTCTATCACAAACACACACACACACACACCTCACAAAAAAAAACTCATTTCACATACACAAACTCTCTCTCACACACATATATTTAGTAGCATACACACACACACACCTCACACAAAAAACTTCACATACAAAAACTCTCTGTCTCTTTCTCTCTTTCACACACACACACATATATATACCTAACACATACAGACACAAACACCTCACACACAAACATGCCTCAAATATGCCTCATACACACATACAAAATCTCTCTCTCTCTCTCTCTCTCTCTCTCTCTCTCTCTCTCTCTCTCTCTCTCTCTCTCTCACACACACACACACACACACACAAACAAAAATGTTAATTGTGTTGAAATCAAAGTCAATAAAATTAGTTAAAAAAGAAAACACTTTTTTTCTCAAACTCTGTGTGTGTGTGTGTATGTGTGTGTTTAGAAATCCCCCTTGGGATCACAGTATGAGCTGAGATATGTGTAATGAAGACGTTTGTGTACTGTCTATGCTATGATGACTATGAAACTATGATACTTTGCTGGATGTTGGTCATTTTAACACAACGCCACACAGCAGTGTCCAGACACTTCGCATTCCACATCACCACAACTGGGCTGTGTCCCAAACCGTGCCCTGCTCACTATACAGGGTTCTACCATTGTGTAGTGGTGTCCAAAAACATGGTGGACCATTTTCATTGCACTGATGCAATCCCACAATGCACTGCAATAAGTAGTGTAACCCTAATGGATAGTGGCTGCCCAAATGTCCCAAACCCACCCTCCCACAGGACCCCCACCATGTGAGCAAGGCTAGCACTGAAGTTTGGCACCGTCTCTCCTGTGGTGCGCTTGCCCTTGTGTTGAGGATCATTATCTTTCCTCATAACTCCACAGTGTTCAGACTCCGGATCACGGCCTGATGACTGAATATAATCTGCACACTGTTGCAGTACAGACATGCAGTGTGTGTGTGTGTGTGAGTGTGAGTGTGTGTGTGTGTGTGTGTGTGTGTGTGTGTGTGAGGAAAAAGGAAGTTAAGTGTGCATTTGAAAGGCTTCCTCTTTGCTGCAGCCTTGCAGTAAAATACACCCACCAGCGCTTGACAGAGCGAAAGAGAGAGAGATATTGAGGGGGGTGGGGAGAGGGTGAGTGACAGTACAGAGACAGAGACAGAGACAGAGAGAGAGAGAGAGAAAAGATTGAGAGTGAGACAAAAGATACATGGACAGAATGGAGAAATAAAGAAAAAGTGAGGGTGCAACAGACAAAGACAAGAAGACGGACAGCCAGGAAAAACGGAGAGTATCATACGGACTGAGAGAGAGCAAGACAGTGAGCCTTACAGAAGGAGATAACAGCAAGAAAGTGCGAGAGACATCTATATTGTGTGTGTGTGTGTGTGTGTGTGTTTGTGTGTGTGAGAGAGAGAGAGAGAGAGAGAGAGAGGGAGAGAGAGAGAGAAAGAGAGTGGAGGCCTCAGGACATTTTGTATATTTGGATTTGTTGTTTAAGAGATGTTTACAATTTGTTTAGATTTGTTTACCATTTGTGTGTAGATCAGTGTAGGGGTTGTGTGACAGGCTGTGTGTATGTTACATGTGTGTGAGTCTGAATGGCTGCTGTCTCTGGGGTCGTGCCTGACCTTCTCGTGGTGATTTTTTGACCCTTTGGTCATCCCCCTGACTCCGGGGTCTCTGGTCAATCTCAGGTCACTGGACGGAGTGTGTCTCGGTGTCTAGACAGAGGTTATCCACAGGTTAGCAGAAGGTGGTCTGAGGTTACTTTAGGAAATCAGGCACTGGGCAGAGGAGGTACTAAGGAGCAGAGACTGAAGGCTGTAGAAGTGGGTTTACAGTTGATTCTCTTATTTAAGTGGGTTTATGGGGTGTTTTAATGAGTTTACAGATGCTTATTTTAGGATTGAATTCAGGTTGTTGGACTAGGCTTAGAAGTGCTTTTAGTGAATGAAGGGTGACTTGGATATGTATGACTGGGTTTAGAAGTGATTTTAGGATCTGCAGTGTGGGGTGTATGTTTTTAGGGTGTATGTAACACCAGATTAGACGTGATTTAAGGATTTAGGAAGTTAAGAAGTGACTTTTAGAGAAATAAGGGTTGTTCTAGTCTCTGAGGTTTGTAGTGTTAGAGTATATGTAATAGCAGATTGAGATAACGGCGTAGTGAGGCTGTAGTAATGGAGCTGTGGAGGCAGTGTGCTTCGTGGCTGATTCAGTGCAGGGTTCTCCCGGATAATCACAGGGTCACCTGGGAGACTGCTCAGGTAAGTGTGCTTTAATATCTGCTGTGTTCAACAAGGTCTGTCTTTGCTAATGGCATTAAATTACTAAAACATTATTTGATTCAAACCCCATTTTTTTTAAAACTCCCTCCATTCATGTTGATTTGAGAGACAAGGTGTGTGATGATAAGAATAAGGAGAGACAGATCATGCTGAGGTTAGACAGACAGGTGACCGACAGATGACAGGTCAGCTGACTGGGTGTTCGCTATTCTGCATGTTACATAGGTTGGCAATGAAATATTAGCATCAGAGACTTCTCAGTCGACACCTTTTGGGTTCTGATCTCGTCAAGTCAAGGACCTGCCTGACAACTTCAGGCAGCAGACTATAAAACCTCACCAAGATACATGAACATTGGTTAAGCCTTAGCCTAAACAAGGCTGCTGTGGTCATCAGGAAATATCGGAAGAGGCACACTACCAGTACTCAATGTCAAAGTGGCTATCCTCAAAAGGCGACCATTTATGCAATCCGCTGCAAAACCGAAGGACATTTGCCTCTAGATTTACACAACACATATCATCAGGAACTGGTCACCCAGCTTTGGCTAATGTTACTCAAACGTTCTAATAAACTTTCAAAGAATATGTTTATGTTGGTCTTACACCAGGTGATTTTTAAAGGGATTTCAATGTGGCAGACAAATTTCTAAATTCAGAATAAAATCATGCAAATCCTTGCTGTTGAATCCTGAGTTGCATCGGTCTCCCGCCATCTCCATTGTTTGGTATGAGGGGGTCAGGAGCACTGTTTTTCTCTTGATGCTCCATTAAAATCAGCTGTGTAAAATGATCACAAGTGTTTAGTGTTTTAAGTATAGTTGAAGTGGAAGCTGTAAATAACCAATAAATGCTGTAAAGTACTGTATTTAATGTAGGAAAACCTCTTATAAGCTGCAATCTACCAATGTGCATGTCAGGCTTGGCACCCATATCCTATGACCAAATATACCAAATATAATGCAGCTTCACAGTGTCGATTCCTGACGAAGGGGGCTCCTGACCAAGCAGCTCTTTGACAGCAGTGAGATTGTGGAAGTGCCGGTCACTAATAAAATTGACGGTGAAACGGCAGTGGTTTGGTGGGTGAAGTGGTTCAGTCCATTCAGTCCTACACTGTCAAAGAAGAACAGCACTGTACAGGTACATAACTGTTACTAAAGGTACAAACAGTGTAAATAAACCTTTTAAAAGTACAGCCGTGGTTTTAAAGTCCACTTGTGTTCCCAAAAATTACATTCTCTTCTCCAGAAAAAGAGGATGATATCTGTAATCTTTCGGTATATTTTAATTAAAAGTTCTATAGATGAAATGGTTAATATACATATATGTTCCCTAACTAAAAGTACTGAATACACAGTGACAGTGCAGTCTTGCAGAGGAGATGGTTAGAGTGAGAGGAGAGGGCGGCCTTGTGCTGGTGATCACTAGTTGTGGACGAAGTGCACAAACCATGTACTTGATATAAATTAGAGATACTCACGGTAAAATATTACTCCAGAAAGAGTAGACGTCCTATTTTTGTACCTCACTCTGTGTAAAAGTATTAAAGTATCTGCCTTCAAAAGTACTAAAGTATCAAATATAAAAATACCATGATTTATTACAGCTATAACATCCTATTATCATTTTTGAGCACATTGTGGATTAAAAGACACTGGTGTCACTCTCAGTTCATCAGTCTTTAATGACACCACTCTCAGATTTATATGTTCGACAAATGGGTTCTTTGAACAACCACTTGTGGTTCCACAAAAAACCGTGTTTGTTTAAGACATATGTGAGTGTGGAGAACCTTTAAAGGTTTAAAAATTCATCACTCAATTAGTGAAAATGTTTTTTTATGGAACCAAAAGTGGTTAATCTATGCCACAAAGAACCTCATTTTTCTGACATCAAATGGTTTTCATCAAGTAGAACCAGGCGGCTCTGAAATAACTTTTTAGGAACCAGTATTGATTTTAAGATTCATTTCTCACTTAGTTAGAAGTTAACTTTTAATAAAACTTTGCTTTAAACAAAGGTTCACAAATGAGTGTGCACTGTTCCCGGAATGGTTTGGCTGATTCCTGCTGCTTTCACTTTGACATTGTTAAAGATTTTGTCTTATGAGACTGGTGTTCACACTTTGGCTTGAATCTTCTGTCAGAAACAGTGAAAAAGTGCAGCGATCCAGAGGTTTGAGTCTCTTTTTAAATTGTAGTTTATTCTAGAAGCCAAAGGTAGACAGTAAACAAACAGAATAATTTTAAAAAATGAAGAAACGGTGCACATACTGGGGTCAGTATGCTTGGCATCTGTAATGAAGTACATTAATACCATCCAGTTAGTAAAATACAAGCATTTTCAATACGTAACAGACATTTAAAACATGCAACAACACAGACTAATTTTCTAATGTTTCTGTTACATAACCGTGACCATAACTGGAGAGAGAAGTTAATATACAATAGCACACAGCCACAAAAAATCGTGAAGGAACTAAACACAGAGCAGGAATAGCCGAAGATAAAGTACAATGAACCAATGAACTATGTTATATTTACAGATCTGTAAACTGTGCAACCTCAGTGACACTGCAGTTCCTGCTGTATCATGCCCAATACTAAGCTGTACAATTCATTGTGTTAAAGCATAACAGGAACAATGCTGTCTCCTCTCTCAACATGCACAGCTGAAGTGCCCTTGAGCAAGGCATTTAACCCCCAACTGCCCTTGAGGGCAGAAATTGCCTCACTGCAATGTGAGGGGTAAATGCAAGGGCACAGTTTTGTTGCAAATTGTGTAAATTGTATACCTTTAAAACATTTCATATGGGAAGGAATATTTCAGCAAGACAATGATCCTAAACACTCTGCAAAAGCAGGAATGTGAGACATGCCCATTGTCTGAGTCTACTGACCCGATCCCACAGAGCAGTGCAGAAAGTAGAAGCTAGAGAGATTGTTTTGTCAGTCTCTAAAAGTTAGGTCTCATGGGCTACTCCCAGTGTGTGGTGGACAGTACCAGCCAAATGTGAGCCCAGGAAGGGCGAGTTGTGGACAGTGACATGTTCCTGGCGCCCTTAGGAGTCCTGGTTTATTTTGTCTTGTCTTGTTTTGTTTCGTAAACCTCTGATTTTGCCTTTATGTGTCCCATTAAACAATGTTAGGAATCTTTTTTTTCGTTTCTCTCTCCGCCACCTCTCTCTATCTCTACTGTCTCTCTCTTCTCTACTGTCACTCTCTCCCTCTCTCTCTCTCTCTCTCTCTCTCTCTCTCTCTCTCGCTATGTCTCTCTCTTCCTTCTAGTATGTTCACACTCCCCAGCTCTTACTGCATTCTGAACAGACTCTAGCTTCTCAGCTTTTATCTGTAGCACAGGGTACAGCATAGGGTTCACGTTGATGCATAGCTTACGGTTCGAAGCAGAAGTATAAATTGGGCTGGCCCTGGTTGTCCTCCACTGGAGCAGTTTGTGTTGGTACTGACTACTACACACTGGGAACATTCAACAAAACCTGAGCTCTGGAGCTGCTCTGACCGCTTTTGGTAGATTCTCCTGAGTCTGGGGGCACTGTGCAAGGTTGGGAGAGATTTACTTATGGTAGAATTGGTGATTATAATTGGCTATAAATTAGGACTTACACAGGATGAAAGACAGATTCAGACTCTGACCAGACCGACCAACAGACTGTGGATTAAATGACATCTCACTGGACTTAATAATGTGTCCATTTTCTACATCTATCTGCTGGAATAGGAAGTTAGTAAAGATCAGCTTGAGTGTGAAGAAAGCTGTTACCTAGCAGCAAGTTCAATCAGGGCCCAGATACTCAAACTACTGAGTGTTCAGGGAGACACTCATTGATGGACAAAGACACGGAAACATAAAAACAGTGAATGATATGTCCATCCATCCATTATCTGTAAGCGCTTATCCAATTGTTGGGTCACAGGGGGTCCAGAGCCTACCTGGAATCATTGGGCGCAAGGTGGGAATACACCCTGGAGGGGACGCCAGTTCTTCACAGGGCAACACAGACACACACACATTCACACCTACGGACACTTTCGAGTCGCCAATCCACCTGCAATGTGTGTTTTTGGACTGTGGGAGGAAACCGGAGCACCTGGAGGAAACCCACGCGGACAACACACCAATTCCTCACAGACAGTCACCTGGAGCGGGAATCGAACCCACAACCTCCAGGCCCCTGGAGCTGTGTGACTGCGACACTACCTGCTGCGCCACCGTGCCTGAATGATATGTGACTCATGTATATATATTTCTCCCATGTGTGTGTGTGTGTGTATGTGTGTAGGTGTGTGATTTGGCTCAGGCTCTGAGGGATGGTGTGTTGTTATGTCACCTGCTGAATAACCTACTCCCCCACTCCGTCAACCTGAGGGAGATCAACCTACGACCCCAGATGTCCCAGGTACAAGACAGAGTGTGTGTGTGTGTGTGTGTGTGTGTGTGTGTGTGTGTGGTCCTGACATATGTAAAAGCATGGGAACCAATGGGGTTTAGGGTTTAGTTTTAGAATTAGTGTTTAGAGTTAAGTTTTAGGGTTTAGGATTAGGATTAGTGTTTAGGGTTAAGTTTTAGGGTTTAGGATTATGATTAGTGTTTAGGGTTAAGTTTTAGGGTTTAGGATTAGTGTTTAGGGTTAAATTTTAGGGTTTAGGATTAGCATTCATTTTTAGGGTTAAGTTTTAGGGTTTAGGATTAGGATTAGTCTTTAGGGTTTAGGATTAGGATTAATTTTTAGGGTTAAGTTTTAGGGCTTAGGATTAGGATTAGTGTTTAGGGTTAAGTTTTAGGGTTTAGGATTAGGATTAGTGTTTAGGGTTAAGTTTTAGGGTTTAGGATTAGCATTCATTTTTAGGGTTAAGTTTTAGGGTTTAGGATTAGGATTAGTGTTTAGGGTTAAGTTTTAGGGTTTAGGATTAGGATTCATTTTTAGGGTTAAGTTTTTGGGTTTAGGATTAGGATTAGTGTTTAGGGTTAAGTTTTAGGGTTTAGGATTAGGATTAGTGTTTAGGGTTAAATTTTAGGGTTTAGGATTAGCATTTATTTTTAGGGTTAAGTTTTAGGGTTTAGGATTAGGATTAGTGTTTAGGGTTAAGTTTTAGGGTTTAGGATTAGTGTTTAGGGTTAAGTTTTAGGGTTTAGGATTAGGATTAGTGTTTAGGGTTAAGTTTTAGGGTTTAGGATTAGCATTCATTTTTAGGGTTAAGTTTTAGGGTTTAGGATTAGGGGTTATATTTTGGAGTAGGTTTTAGGGGTTAGGGTTAGGTTTGGGTCATTTTAAATTACGTATCAGTCTGAATCGTTTCCGGTGTGAATCAAATTGAGTCATACTGGAATATGACTCTGTGGTCTGTGTTGCAATGTGTGATGTCAGCATCCTCTGATTCATTTTCTAATGAACTGGATCAGAAGTGAATCCCACTGAGGTCACACTGCCCCCTTTAGGAAGGGGCTTCTCAGCTTGTCCCAAAGTTTGAAGATACTCTGACCCTGTAAGTCTTTACCCTCATTACCCAGTTTGCAGTGTGTAAAGTGTTCTCAGGAGAGTAGAGGCTGTTACTAATCAGGAACTCACTCCTGATTAATTAGTGTCTACTAACGTTTCATCACATATACAGCAGCTGTGGACATCAGGTGTCTGCACTGTGGTAGTAAGTGGTAGACAGTGGGTGAGTGTTTGAGAGAGAGAGAGAGAGAGAGAGAGAGAGAGTGTGTGTGAAAGGCTGGGAATCACTGTGGAGTGTGACTGTTTGTGTGTGTGTGTGTGTGTGTGAAAGGCTGGGAAACCCTGTGGAGTGTCACTGTGTGTGTGTGTGTTTGTGTGTGTGTGTGTGTGTGTGTGTGTGTCTGTGTGTGTGTTGTTTTTCGTGTGCTTGTTGAGAAAGACACAGTTTTCCTCAGTTGGTTCATTTCACGTGTGATTGGTTGCTCAAGCTGAAGGACGTTAACCCTTTAATTCCTCAACTCTTACATCAGCAACACGCAGATACCCATGTCTCCAAACAGCCAATCAGAGAGCAGATACAGGGCTATTGTGTGGTCACTGCTCCTTTCATCAAGGGTTCAGTCCCTGGTGATGCCCCAGCCCCATGTAAACCCCCCGCCTCTCTCTCTCTCTGTGAGGGGAGGACGGCACACTGCAGGCGTCTGTTCGCTGATAAACTAGAACTGGGCAGTGTTAGTGTTCCCCTCCAAGTGCATCGAGCTTATATACTGACCCTAATGGAGACTGCAGTTGCAGTAGAAGGATGACTAGGCCTCGCACTCTCTGGGTTGTAGAGGGTGGCCCTCCCTCTCCCTCATCATTCAGTGGGTGACATTATAGAACACTGTTAGTATTCTCCTCCAAGTGTTTTTAGCTACAGTGGCTTTGTGGCATCAGACATTGGAAAAGGAATAATACTACTACTAATAATAATAATATTAATAATAAAAATAATAGTAATAGTAGTATTTAGTATTGTTGACTCGGTGGTTGTCAGGGCAGGACAGTGATGCAGTAGGATGTCACACAGCTCCAGGGTCCTGGAGGTTGTGGGTTTGAGTCCCGCTCCGGGTGACTGTCTGTGGAGAGTGTGGTGTCTTCTCCCTGTGTCTGCATGGGTTTCCTCCAGGTGCTCTGGTTTCCTCCCACGCTCCAAAAACACACGTTGGTAGGTGGATTGGAGACTCAAAAGTGTCCGTAGATGTGACTGTGTGAGTGAATGTGTGTGTGTGTGTGTGTGTGTGTGTGTGTGTGTGTGTGTGTTACCCTGTGAAAGACTGGTCCCCCCCCCCAGGGTGTATTCTCGCCTTGCGCCCAGTGATTCTGGGTAGGCTCTGGACCCACCACTGCCCTGATCTGGATAAGGGTTACAGACAATGAGTGAATGAATGAATGGATTAATGGTGGTTGTCATTGTTTTGTTCTTGATTTAATAATAATTATAATAATAACAACAGCAACAGTATTTTTATTATTGTTGTTGTGGTTGTTGTTAAAAACAAAGGCGGAAGCCAGTGCTGAGGTGGGAACACACATGGTTTAATATTATTAATTGATTATAAGATAAATAATAATAAGAAAGAAAAAGGAACCAGAAACAAGAGTAACACGGACTAGAACAAGCAACAATGAACATCCAATACTAGAGACACAGGACAGGTTTCTACAGAGATAACCTGTGAGCTGGGTCACATGACTACAAACAGCTCACAGGGGTGTGGCCAGATCACAGGGGCGTGGCCAACTGAGACCAAGGGAGTTTACATAGGACAGGAAAACTAACACATAGCTGAAACAAAACAGAGATTAATCCTGCATTAACAACAACAACAATAATAATAACAATAATAATAATTATCATATCAATGATAACAATAAAGAGCATTATAACTAATAATGCTACCACCTGGTCTGTTCAGTTCAGGCCACTTCTTCTTATATGGAGTTTCCACGGTTTCAGAGAAACTAGAGGGTTTCCCTACACTTACTTGTGTGTGTGTGTGTGTGTGTGTGTGTGTGAGAGAGAGAGAGAGAGAAACTCTCACCCACTTTCTTTTCAATTCATATTGACAGAAATAGATTAAAATTCATTTCCTTAAACTGCAGTGTTTAGAAATGTGTGTATGTAAGTGTGTTGTGTGTGTGTTTGTGTGTAAGTGTGTTGTGTTTGTGTGTGTATGTAAGATGTAAATGTGCTGTGTGTGTTTGTGCGTAAGTGTGTTGTGTTGTGTTGTGTGTGTGTGAGTAGATGTGTGTGTGTGTGTGTTTGTGTATGTAAACGTGTTGTGTGTATGTTTTTGTGCGTAATTGTGTTGTGTGAGTGTATGTGTGTGTGTGTGTGTTTGTGTAAGTGTGTTGTGTGTGTTTGTGTGTAAGTGTGTTGTGTTTGTGTGTAAGTGTGCTGTGTGTGTTTTTGTGTGTAAGTGGGTTGTGTGTGTGTTTGTGTGTAAGTGTGCTGTGTGTGTATGTTAGTGTGTTTTGTTTGTGTGTAAGTGTGCTGTGTGTGTTTTTGTGTGTAAGTGGGTTGTGTGTGTGTTTGTGTGTAAGTGTGCTGTGTGTGTATATTAGTGTGTTTTGTTTGTGTGTAAGTGTGTTGTGTGTGTATGTAAGTGTGTTGTGTTTGTGTGTAAGTGTGCTGTGTGTGTATGTTAGTGTGTTGTGTTTGTGTGTGTGTTGTGTGTGTATGTAAGTGTGTTGTGTTTGTGTGTAAGTGTGCTGTGTGTTTTTTTGTGTGTAAGTGGGTTGTGTGTGTTTGTGTGTAAGTGTGCTGTGTGTGTGTTTGTGTGTAAGTGGGTTGTGTATGTGTGTGTGTGTGTGTGTGTGTATTATTATAGTGCAGCATCTCACACTCATTCACCACAGCGTCTCTCTACACTTCCCCTTTCTCAAATCAACTTCCTCTCTCGCTCATACACAGGAAGAACAAGTCCCCTCTCTCTCTCTCTCTCTCTCTCTCTCTCTCTCTCTCTCTCTCTCTCTCTCTCTCTATTTCTTGCTCTCTGTGTTTCTTTCTGTCTCTGTCTCTCTCTTTCTATGTCTCTCTCTCTATCTCTCTGTCTTTCTTTGTCTTTCTCTGTCTCTCTCTCTCTCTCTCTTTCTCTCTCTCTCTCTCTCTCTGTCTCTCTCTCTTTCTCTTTCTCTCTCTCTCTCTCTCTCTCTCTCTCTCTCTCTCTCTCCACTTCACTGTCTCCTTCACTACCATTTCATCACTCAGCAGTAACACTGACCCCTAGTGGTCTGGATGTGTCTGAGGTCCTGCACTAAACCTGTTCTGAAAATACCCTACTTCACCTCTCACTTCAACCTTCACTTCAACCTTAACTTCACCCTCCACTTCAGACTCTTCAGAGACTTTATCTGATTGGGTTGTGCTTTGTGCCCAGTTCCTGTGTCTGAAGAACATCAGGACCTTTCTCAGCTCCTGTCACGAGAAATTCGGAATAAAGAAAAGTGAACTTTTCGAAGCCTTTGATCTCTTCGACGTACGAGACTTCGGCAAGGTCTGAGAACATGTACAACACCTCGCACCTGATAAATCACCAATAAAACACCTCTTAATTACAATGTTATAACAGAGTATTACAATTTTTTTTAACTCACAGTTCAAGGATCAGAAATAAAACACCAATTACTTCTAATTATAATGTTATTACCCGATAATTACAGTATTAAGTATGTTATTACCAGTTACTGTCCAAAACCTTCTACTCAAAATAAAAAAATAAAACCTTTTGATTACAACAGTAATCACCTTTTGTTAGTATCTTTGTTATTCAGTGTTTATTCGTGTGTTATAAAGGGTTTTATCAGGTCAGTGATAACTAAAACTAATTGAAACTAAAAGCTGACACCCAACTCCTTCCTCATGTCTCACTCCCTCTGCTGCAGGTTCTCGACACTCTGTCCATCCTCTCACAAACACAAATATCAGTCCAGAGAGGATTCAGGTGAGGACAATACACACACACACACACACACACACACACACACACACACACACACACACACACACATATATATACAGGTTAACCCTTTGATTTTTTGCGCAGACCATTTCCTGACACAGCATGTGTTGGAGATGACGATATCTACAACGGCCTTTCGGACCAGATCGAGTGAGTATGTGTGTGTGTGTGTTAGTGGGAGTGTATAATTATATGAGTGAGTGAGAGTGTGAATGAATGACTGACAAATTTACAAGCCAAATCAGTGTGGTGTTCTGCATCAAAAAATGCACTTTGCTCTCTCCCTCCCTCCCTCTCTCTCTCTCTCTCTCTCTCTCTCTCTCTCCCTCCCTCCCTCCCTCCCTGTCTCTCTCTCTCTCTCTCTCTCTCTCTCTCTCTCTCTCTCTTCCTCTCCATCTCTCTCTCTCTCTCTCTCTCTCTCTCTCTCTCTCTCTCAGTGACACTGTGGATGAGGATGATGATTTGTACGACTGTGTGGAGGATGAGGAGAATGAAGGAGATGATATTTATGAAGATCTGATGAGGACGGAGGAGCCGCCAGAAACAGTGAGAGACAGTTTTCATATTTTTATTTAAAAATGTTCAGTATTTATTATCATATTAATGATGAAATTATTCGTTATTAAATAATTGGCAAAATTCTGTTCTTCGTGATCTTATTATTATTCTCTCCACAATTTTGTCAACTCTGCTCTTCCTACGGTTTTCATGCTACAGCCACAAAACTTCATCATAGGATCATAGATCTTATGCCAACTCAGGTTGCTTGTGCTTTTTGGAGCGATCCGACTTACGGATTCTGGAATACGAGCTTCCCAAATTTTTCCCATAGGAATGCATTGGCCAAAATTCCATCCTGCTCTAACTCAGTCAATTTTGAAGCTCCGGCCACAAGATTTGAGATGGTCAGACCCAGGCACACCGAGACCCATCACGTCGAATTTCAGACCTCTCGCACTCATCTATCCCATTTTATCTGTCCTTCAATATCCCTCCATTCACTTGAATGGGCGATGGCTAGAGTGCTTGATGTCATCGCACTCTAGCTCATCTGCCCGGAAAGCCTTTATTCACTTTTTAGCCAAGCATTTCCCCATAACTTCCGTATACTTTCACCTAGAGAAATTTTAAATGATAGAGAAATTTTCCCTTTCTAGCACCTGTGAATCTGTGCACCTGTGAAACATCCTTTGAAAATACGTTTTTTGAGTTATGAATTTTTGTTTGGCACTAGGGAGGGTTTCAGCTCCCATAGAATTCAATGTATTTTCAGAGCAGCTCAGTGCACAGAGTTTCAAAAACTTGTTCTGTGATTAACTCGTCATGACACAATCAATTATTGCTTAAACTGCAACATCGAGCTGCAACATCGAGCAGTGTGTCCTTGTCACTATGGTGTGTTTGAAAATTTTTGACCTATAAACATTTGTTTGGAGGGTGTACCCCCGTAGGAATTCATTGAATTGTGAATATCTGCCAGTCCTTCAGCTGTGTGCGTGCGTGTGTGTGTGATAGAGAGAGGGAGGGGGAGGGGGAGAGAGTGAGATTGGGGGGGGGTGTGAGGGACAAGGTGGAATTTTTTTAAAGGTGGGAATAAAGCACACCTTTTCAAATTTTTGTGTGTGTTTACCCTGCCATAACACAAACAATTATTGCTCAATCTGCAGATTTCTTGCACCAAATCGATAGGAAAAGGGTTCTTTCATGTACAATGTGGTATACCATTTTCTTACAATGTTCGTTCAAACAGGACAGAATCATCTAGAGCAGAATTTTCCAGAACATTGACATTTAACTGCCACTCTCACACAGACACTCATAGACAATACACACCGACTCATACACGAAGAGCCTAATGAATAGGAATAACAGCATAACCCACTGACTTAAGGAAACCCCAGATAAATGTGGCTGGATTCTTAAGGTGGAATGTAAAATTCTAGCAGCAGTTTATTGAACAAAGGTGGTAGGGTTTTTTAAGGTGTCTATTTATTTGGCATAGTCAGTTACTTTCCTAAATAAATAAGCCTAAATAAAATGAATGTTTATGTGGATTTCTTTTAAGATGCCCTGCAAAATATAACAGCAGGCTTTTTAAAGTGGTATTTCTTTTTAATGTGACCATTAGAGTGAAGAGGTCACTTACTTAAGATGGATTTTTAATGTGGATATTGGATAGATTCTTCTATAAATTTAAAGTCATAGCTATTAAGCAGCATATAAGCTAATGTGGCAATGATGCTAGCAATAAGGGACAAGTCAAATTCACAAAAACGTTTTTGAACTTTCACCCTCTAGTTATTACTCTGCTGTATTCTTTGCAGCATAAAGTAGAAGTGGACAAGAGGAGCTGCTGTCTGCAGGAGATTCATCAAACTGAGGAGAAATACACACAAACACTGGAGTCCATACTGCAGGTACAAACTTTACACATCACACATCTCTGAGAGTGTGAAAGAAGACTCTGAAGCTCAGAGAATGTTACAGAGAGACTCTGGAGCACAGATAATATTACAGAAAGTCTCTGGAACACAGATAATATTACAAAAAGACTCTGGAATGCAGAGAATATTACAGAAAGACACTGTATACTCTGTAAACTGTTTTGTTTGTTGTGTTTCAGCACTTTATGAAGCCATTACAAGCTTTTTTGAAAGCTCCTGACATTGAGAACATCTTCATTAACATAGAGGTGACATTCCTCACATTAACACAGGATTTAAATCTTCATTCATCTCCTTAAACATAGAGTACATCATCCATTCATTTGTTTCATCCTTCATTTAGTCACCACTCACTGTCCACTCATCTCCTTGATAAATTATCATTCATTCATTCATTCAGCACACACTTCATCCATAAATCCATCCATTCACCTCCTTATCTTTTTTGCACTTCCCCATTTCAGCCCTTTGTTGCTGTGTGTGTGTGTTTATATTCTTGGTGTATTTCATGTGTTTGCTGAGTACTGAATCATGTCTCTTGTATTCAGGAGTTAGTGGGGACTCACCGTTCTTTGCTGAAGGAGGTGCAGAGCTCTATCTGTTCGTACGGAGCAGAAAACCTCCACCAGATCTTCATTGACTACAAGGAGAAGTGAGACCAGCTTTCACCCATTTTCATTTCACTGCTGGAGTACTGATAACCGAAGTAGTAACACCGGTCACCATTTAATCAATCAAACGTCAATCAATCAATCAGTCACCCAATCAATATCCTCAGTGTGTGTATCAATAAATCAATCAACCAACCAACCAACAAATCAATCACTTCAGTGAGTAAATCAATCAAGTTATCTATCAGTCAGTCACCTCAGTGAGTCAGTCAATCAAATAACCATTTAATAAATCACAGCACTGTATCAATTAATCATTCATCCAATCAGTCACAGAAGTCAGTCCATCAACCAACCAATCAATTCAACATCCAACCAATCAATCACAGCCCTGAGTCGATCTATCAACCATCCAGTCAATCATTGAATCGATCAAATCAATCAGTTTTTCCTGAATCTGAGTACTGTGAGGTTGCTCCTGTTTGTGATGTAAATCTATTATAATTGGTGGACTCTTAGCTCCGCCTACAGTCTTATTGTTTATAGTGAGGTTGCTCCTGTTTGTGATGTAAATCTATTATAATTGGAGGACACTTAGCTCCACCCACAGTCTGATTGTTTATAGTGAGATTGCTCCTGTTTGTGATGTAAATGTATTATAATTGGAGGACTCTTAGCTCCGACCACAGTCTGATTATTTATAGTGAGGTTGCTCCTGTTTGTGATGTAAATCTTTTATAATTGCAGGACTCTTAGCTTCGCTCACAGTGTGATTGTTTATAGTGAGGTTGCTCCTGTTTGTGATGTAAATCTATTATAATTGGAGGATTCTTAGCTCCACCCACAGTCTGATTGTTTATAGTGAGGTTGCTCCTGTTTGTCATGTAAATCTATTATAATTGGAGGACTCTTAGCTTCGACCACAGTCTGATTGTTTATAGTGAGGTTGCTCCTGTTTGTCATGTAAATGTATTATAATTGGAGGACTCTTAGCTCCGCCCAGAGTTTGATTGTTTATAGTGAGGTTGCTCCTGTTTGTGATGTAAATCTATTATAATTGGAGGACTCTTAGCTCCGACCACAGTCTGATTATTTATAATGAGGTTGCCCCTTTTTGTGAGGTATATCTTTTATAATTGGAGGACTCTTAGCTCCGCCCACAGTCTGATTGTTTAAAGTGAGGTTGCTCCTGTTTGTGATATAAAAGTATTATAATTGCAGGACTCTTAGCTCTGCCCACAGTCTGATTGTTTAAAGTGAGGTTGCTCCTGTTTGTGATGTAAATCTATTATAATTGGAGGACTCTTAGCTCCAACCACAGTCTGATTGTTTATAGTGAGGTTGCCCCTATTTGTGATGTAAATCTTTTATAATTGCAGGACTCTTAGCTTCGCTCACAGTGTGATTGTTTATAGTGAGGTTGCTCCTGTTTGTGATGTAAATCTATTATAATTGGAGGATTCTTAGCTCCGCCCACAGTCTGATTGTTTATAGTGAGGTTGCCCCTGTTTGTGATGTAAATCTATTATAATTGGAGGACTCTTAGCTCTGACCACAGTCTGATTGTTTATAGTGATGTTGCTCCCGGTTTGTGCTGTAAATCTATTATAATTGGAGGACTCTTAGCTCCGCCCACAGTCTGATTGTTTAAAGTGAGGTTGCTCCTGTTTGTAATGTAAATGTATTATAATTGGAGGACTCTTAGCTCCACCCACAGTCTGATTGTTTAAAGTGAGGTTGCTCCTGTTTGTAAGGTAAATGTGTTATAATTGCAGGACTCTTAGCTCCACCCACAGTTATTTAAAGTGTTAATAAATAAGCTGACTAACTGTGTGTATCTATATATCCCTCCACTAAGACATTTCTGCTTAGTAACAATGGTTATTGAGAGTGTACTTGGCGTGGGAAGGGGTCTCCGAATGTTGCTCACCTGAGTCTCCCTCACAGCTGTTGTTGTTGTGTTCAGTAACTCACTTAAACATCTGTCTGACCGCGGGTGATTCCAGGTTACTGCTGTATGGACGCTACTGCAGCCAGGTGGAGTCCGCCACCAAACACCTGGACAAGATCGCCAGCTCCAGAGAGGATGTCCGGATGAAACTAGAGGTCTCTCTCTCTCTCTCTCTCTCTCTCTCTCTCTCTCTCTCTCTCTCTCATACACACACACACACATACACACTCACACACCCACACACACACACACACACACACACACACACACACACACAGACATAGTTGTGTTGAGTGTGTCTACTAATGAATGTTGCCTGTCCACAGGAGTGCTCTATGAGAGCCAACAGTGGACGCTTTTCTCTTAGAGACCTGCTGATGGTGCCCATGCAGAGGGTCTTAAAGTACCATTTATTGCTCCAGGTAACACACACACACACACACACACACACACACGCTACATGTCCAAACATTTCCAGACATTATGGTTAATCTACTGTGAATACATAGAGGGGCTAAAGAGGCATGGAACAATAGAGCTGTGTTCTCCATGGTGAATACCATCAGACCCTCACAGCAATGTTCCAGTGTCTACACGTCTGAATGTATGCCTGTGTGCTGTGCTTTGTCAGGAGCTGGTGAAACACACTGTTGACCCCACGGACAAAGAGAACCTGCGCACTGCACTGGATGCCATGAGGGTGAGTTTTTACCTTTATGCTCAGGACCCCCACTACAAAGTGCTGCTCTGTGGTCAGTGGAGCTAATTAATTACTGTTTTAATGGATGTCCATTTGTGTGTGTGTGTGTGTGTGTGTGTGTGTGTGTGTGTGTGTGTGTGTGTAGGATCTAGCGCAGTGTGTGAACGAGGTGAAGAGAGATAACGAAATCATTCGTCAGATCACAGCTTTCCAGCTCTGCATCGAGAACATGGTAAGACCTCCTTACACCTTAATATTAGTGTCCTCCTCCGAGCGTGTTGAGTCTGATGAACAGAGGTTAGTGTTCTCTTCAGAGCGTGTTGAGTCTGATGAACAGAGGTTAGTGTTCTCCTCTGAGCATGTTGAGCTGATGAACAGAGGTTAGTGCTCTCCTCTGAGTGTGTTGAGCTGATGAACAGAGGTTAGTGCTCTCCTCTCAGTGTGTTGAGTCTGATGAACAGAGGTTAGTGTTCTCCTGGGAGCATATTCAGTCTGATGAACAGAGGTTAGTGTTCTCCTGGGAGCATATTCAGTCTGATGAACAGAGGTTAGTGTTCTCCTGGGAGCATATTCAGTCTGATGAACAGAGGTTAGTGTTCTCCTGGGAGCATATTCAGTCTGATGAACAGAGGTTAGTGTTCTCCTGGGAGCATATTCAGTCTGATGAACAGAGGTTAATGTTCTTTGATCGTGTTGAGTTGATGAACAGAGGTTAGTGTTCTCCTCTGAGCATGTTGAGTTGATGAACAGAAGTTAGTATTCTCCTTCGAGCGTGTTGAGCTGATGAACAGAGGTTAGTGTTCTCCTCCAAGCGTGTTGAGCTGATAGTGCAGTATTAGCAGTTGGTATTATCTTGGTAAAAACTCATGGTATTCTCCTGGGTTCAGTTTTCAGGCCAAAGGCCCTTATGTTAAACTCTGTGCTGCTGAAGTAGAGGAAGTGCCTAATGTATGGTTTCCTGTTCCTCAGGGAGCTATAAATTCTTTTACCAACTTATCTGATTAAGGAAGCTATTACTGAGTTGTGGTATATTTACATTAACCCCTGTCCACACTGGTCTGAGTGCCAGCTATTGCATATCCTGTCCTGTGTTAACAGCATGAAGTGTCTCTGATCTTGGGCATATGTACTGGGGACGTGTCCCCACCACTTCCTGAAATTGTCCTTTCATTCTAGTGTCCATAACAGTTTTTTACTGTTAACATGCAATTTTTTTTTTCTTGATTCTTTAAGAAATGTGTAGAGTCTGTTGCTTGCAGCTGGTTCTGTGTGTGACTTGATGTAACACTAGCTCTACTGAACACACGCCTCTCCCCCTTCTTTATACTGATGTGGTCTTATATTGTGGTCTTTTTGAGATCACAGAGCAGACCGTAAGTGCTGTGGAGGTCCAGTGTGGCTATCTGCAGTGGAACAGTCTGGTATAAAAGTTTGTATGGAACTAAGACTAAGTTTTTCTGGTCCCTGTTTACATTAAGGAAACAGGACCAGAGGAAGGTAAGAAGATAATTGACCAAACTGTTGATAGAACAAGGATCAAGTGGCCCAAATCTCTAATCAAAAGCAACATTTAGAATGGTTGAGCATTATAAAGGTAAAACAGTATACAGTGGTATTTTATAATGTTGACAGCATTTCAAAATGAGAGCAGTATTTATATCGCAAACACAGGTCGGGCTGTGCTGAGCTGAACTGCACAGTGCCCGAAAACCCAACACTCACTGATATGAGGCTCATGCAGCATGATAATGCACCCCCCACTCCCCACAGTAATACCGTATACCATGTTAATATTCTGAGATGGTATCAAAAATGTGGATACCGCCCATCCCTATCTTTGAGCATTCTGAAAAACACTATACATATAAAGTATTATTATTATCGCTTTATTCAACGAGAAAGCTCTGATTCTGTTCTAATTTATCATACTCTGCCAAGCATGAACATGCACATGCTGGGGCAACCCTATCAGCAGATTTACACTAGGGAACAAAGCTAATTCTGCCCGTGAGCTTTGGCCATCAGGGGGTCTGCAGAAGGAGGATGTGGGCTGTAGTTCCCATCAGTGCATTTCACAGAACTAATCACCACAGCGCTATGTGATAACACAGATGATGTCCAGTGGTCTATAGATATCGTTTTTTTAAGGCCCATAATTTGTGGAGACTATAGTGATCTTTTTTATACACAGCAATATGTGGAGCAGCTGCACACAAGCCTTCATTATACTCAGTGCCAAGCATAGTCTAGTACCTATAGCTCAAAATACCGGTTAGAATAATTTACACTCTTAAAAAAAGGTGCTACAAAATGTTCCTTGAGCAATGCCATATACAAACCAATTTTGTTTCCAAAAGAACCATTTTTGCTAATGCATTTTAATTGGTGAAGAATCTTAAGATTGAATGATGGATTTTTAACCCTTTAAAAGTTTATTCACACTCACACACGATTCTTTAAAGAACCAAGTGAAGTAGTGTGGAATGGTGTCTGTGATCCAGAGCTAATCATTTGGCATTGGTCCCTGATCTGACTGATGTTAATGTGGCTGAAAGCCATCAAATCTCACCTCAATCTCACGTCACATCTCGTCTTCCCAGAAGAGTGCAGCACACCCCCTCACCACATAACTTATGTAATGCACTCCATTTCAGAAGTGACGTGGGATGAGTGGGTGTCATGGTGGATAGTTTAGGGTTGATCTGGATTTTCTGGGGGTTCTTCATGTAAACCAGTAAGTTACGATAAGGGCAGTGTGTGTGTGTGCACGCACCTGCTAATGAGGTCGTCATTGTAGGAATGCATGCTTTTTATTGGTCGCTGAGTGAGAGTTTCTCTTCAGTGATATGAGACACCTGGATCAGTACAGACATAACATACGAATCTATTAAATATTAAATCACTCTATTATATACACAGTGTTGTTTTCTCATATCACCGAACACCACATACTGTTAGGGGGTTTTGTGGAATTTAATTTTTTTTTAATTAAAACGATTACATTTTTATTGCAGAAGTATTAGAACTACAAATGGATCAGATAAAGTATTAATTATTAATAAACATGTTTTAAAACGGTGCAGATCTGACTGAAGAATAATGTACAAAACACAGAATAACTTCCTCCTTTACTATGTTCAGTGGTTGTTGTAAATGTAGACACAGCCAGGGAGAATTAATCATGATAAATAGCAGTAAATTGTCTGATTAATTTGTTGTTTTTTTTAATCAATTGACAGCAGTGAAAATAACTAATTAATCACACAGTTTGCTGCAGTTAATAATGATTCATCACTTTGAATATAATAAACACAATGTAGTTAAATCCATGGATTAAAAATGTAATCACCACAATAGAGTTAAAAACTAGCACGTACCTGTATTTGTGGGAGGGAGATAAATGTGTAGCGCGTTTCAGGAAAACTAGTGACAAGAAGCCATTTTTTTACTTTATTATAACATCACAGTGTATTTTGGTGATTTTTTTAAATTTGAATCTCTTAGGTTTCAGGGAGAGCTATAGCTTTAGACACAGGAGTTTTAAATGGAGAAAATAAAAAAAAATAGGACATGGAGGACTTCAGCAAGGTCGTAAATGACACAGGAGATCTGTGTGTGTGTGTGTGTGTGTGTGTGTGTGTGTAAGAGAGAGAGAGAGTAATGGTCATACACATTTCAGCATAAATAAAGGTAGTCTACTTTCTAAACTCATTTTATAAAATAAAAATATATTCCGTGTGCATTAACTGAATTAACTGAAATTAAATAATTTTCGTTTTCATTAACATGAACAAACAAACACACACACACACTCACACACACAGAATACAGATTTATGACAGTACGATAGTTTTAAAGGTAGTGCAAAATAAGCTAAAGTTCAATATTAGTCCTTTAATAAAATTATTATTATTAATATTTTAATGTTGTATCTTTAGTTACATATGTCTTTATTAAACTGCTGCATACTGCTATACAAGCACACTCCTCACAGTGTTGTAGAGCATTAGTAAGGGATTATTAAATATTTGTATATGTATTGTAGCTGTTAGGGTTGTCATTAATATTGTTTAATATAAGGCATTATCTGCTGTGTTTGAAAACAACATATTCAGTGCTGAGGAACAAACCCACAGCGACTCTGAAAAAGGTTATGGATTATTCCCATAAGCAGTGGCTCTCTCATGGCCACGAACTCTAACTGCATATTTGGCCCCATATGTGAATATTCATAAGGTTCAGGGCTAAATTAGCCTGTGTGGAGTTGGTGAAGGATGAAGATTAGTCTGTGTGTTTTATTCAGCGCTATCTTTAAAGTCCCAGTCAGGCAGATGTGAGAGGTCTCACGCTCTTCAGACGCTGCAAAAACCCCTGCATCTGCTCTGCAAACACGCTAACCACAGCGAGGCTGTGTTTCATTCTGACTGCACACACACACACACACACACACACACATACACACACACACACACATTCTGACCTCCTGAAATAAACCCACGCTCTTAAAGGTATAGTTCAGTCCTACAGGCACAGGGTACTGTACTCCAATAGGCAGAGACACCATAGATGTGTCTCACAGCTTCAGTGTCTAGGGGTTCCTGGGTGTGTCTGTGTGGGTTTCCTCTGGGTGCTACGTGTTCCTCCCACAGTCCAAGGAGGATCCACACAACGCAGGACCCCAAGACCTTGGAGCTGTGTGGCAGCCACAGATATTCCATCAACACCCTTGGAGGAGAACACTAAGCACACAGATTGGTCACAATAGCTATTAGATGCCTGCATTGGCCAGCTTTGTGTTGAGTTATAGGGGGACAGAGGGTCATCCTACCCACCCAGAGAGAGCAAGGGGGGACTCTGTTTACAGGTGGCTGTGGCATCACTGTGGACTCAGGCTGGTGCTGCTTCCCTGGTTTTGTTTTGTGTTCTCCATAACGTGTTAACCCCTCTCCTCAGGCTCAGTCCCTCGCTCTGTTCGGGCGGCCGAAGATCGATGGGGAGCTGAAGATCTGCAGCCCTGAAAAGAAGTCCAAGCAGGACAGGTGAGTCTTACCTGAGGGGTTCATCTTCTGCTCATGGGGCTGGCTCAGCTGAGCCGAACCCGGTGCCCCTATAACGCAGTAGGGTACCACTTCCCTGGGGCCCTCAGACAAATTCTGATAAGGGCCCATGTTACCGGAACTGAGCCAGTTCACCTGAAATTCCACTACTGTCCTCCTTTCTATTTTAGCTTATAAATAAACAGAAATATATATAAACTATATTTACTGAACCTTTAATATTCTCTGTACAGTCTCAATATCAATAACCATCAGCCTCACACAGGTCACTGTTAAAGTTTAAAAATGCTCTTTTGTGTTCGGCTTTCAGGCAAAAAATTCAAATGTAAAATTTAATGTGGAATATTTGTAACTGTAAGAAACCAAGCTGTAGCAGTGGAATTTAACTCCTTCACTATTTAAGGTGAAACAGGAATCAATTAAGCAACTGGCGAAAAAGGAGCCAACAAAAATTCAATAAAATCTGCAGCATTTAAGGTGGAATAGAAGTAAAAAGAACTGTTTATACTCCAGCTTGCAGCTCTGTGTAACCTTAAAAACACTGTTATAATAGATTGAGTGTGTCTCCTCTCCATATGCTGCTCTGCAGTTGGTTTGCGCTGGAAACCGCTCTAATGTGTTTATGTAGCCCCAGTGTCTGAAAATGGGTAAAAAAACAAAATGTCTGGTTACGGTATGCTAGGCTTTCTCTCTCTCTGCTCACGGCAGAGAAAAGCCATCTGGAGGTTTTTAGACAATGGAGAATGATGAAAAGCTACAACTGAGATGAGGCTGTTGCTCTATTCCTGCTCCATAGGGGGGTAACTGACTTATTTTTGCTGTTACAGTTACATTACCTAAGGTGGAACTGACTCTAAATTCAGGAGACTGTTTGAAAGTAAACACAGAGCTTAAGTGCTACAAAACTAAACAGCTCAAGTTACACATGAGTTTCTGTGGGAATTCAAACAGTGAATAAAAGCTATTTAAACTATATAAACTCAAGCGGCGTACAAACAATAGTGATTTTTTATCCTCAGACACACAGTTCCACCTTAGGAAACACAGAATTCTGCATGTAAATAAACTCGAGAGAACTGCAGTTCCCCAAAATAGCAGACATTGCCGTTAGAGCGTCAGTTTCATCCAGTCCACTGCAACAGCTTCACTGATTAAGGTGTAAATAAAATGTTCGGTGAGTGTGAGAATATAGCAGCAGCATTTAAGATGGAACTTAAACATTGAGGAACTTAGCACTTGGAAGTACTGCACTTTTTAATGTGGAATAATATAGTCTGGGACATTCAGAGAGCCCGCATTCCCTCTCCACATCCCACCTCTAAATATTTTGATGTGGCTATGGTTATTACTTGACTATAATTTATTAATAATCCAACCTGGAGGATCATGATCCCTAGTTTACCTGACATCTATATACACAGGTCACTCTACTGGAGTCTATTTTCGCTTCTTGTGTCCTGGGGGATAGATTTGCTTATTCTTCTGGTTAATAGGAGAGACAAACTCTCACTAACTTTAGAAAGGGGGGAGGTTCCATCATTAATTTGTGGAGCCCTACAGAATGTGCATACTCAGCATACAGCGTTGGTCCAGCTCTGGTACTACTTTATCTGGCAGAAGGAATTGTCAGAATTGTACTGGCCGGTTAGCTCAGATATGTCAAATATATAAGATCATTCCCTTTAAGGCTGTTGTCTGATTTACTAGGACACTGTTTTGTGTGTGTGTGTGTGTGTGTGTTCAGGTATGCCTTCCTCTTTGATAAAGCTCTGCTGGTGTGTAAAAAGAGGAGTGGAGAGAGCATGGAGCTGAAGGAACTCATCGACCTACAACAGTTTCAGCTCCGAGACGAGCCTTCGGGAGAGAAGGACAACAAAAAGGTCTTTCATCACCTTCATCATCATCATCTGCATCATCACATTCATCTTCATCATCTTCACTCATTTCATCATCATCATCATCTACACTCTCTTCATCATCTTCATCACTCTTGTCTACATCACTATCTTTATTTTCTTTTTCATCATCACCACATTTTATCTTCATCACCACTTTACAGAGGAACATATACCAAGCAGATTTACATCAGCCATTTATGTGTTTAATATGAACTGTGTGTGTGTGTGTGTGTGTGTGTGTGTGTGTGTGTGTGTATGGGTACAGTGGACGCACACATTCCTGCTGATGGACTCGTATGGTCAGGGAGGATATGACCTGTACTTTAAAACTCGGGAGCTGAAGAAGAAGTGGCTGGAGCAGTTTGAAATGGCTCTGTGAGTTCAACATTATTTTATAACACTCTCCTCACTCTCAGTGAAGCTCTGTTCTCATGTAGAACCCAGATAGTTCTGTCTCATTTATTCTAAACCATTTCCAATATTAGTTATCACTGACATGGTGTAGTTTCCGCTGCTATTCTAATGGACTTCAGCTACATCTGAGACCCTTCACTTACAGCTCAGTTGGTAGAAGGTCATTTTCCTCTAGAGTTCCTAAAATCTGCATTCCAGAGAATACTAGGAATCCAGGATCCAACATGTTGTTACCACTTGTTTGAATCATCCAGTGATTTGATTTAGAGGAGAGTCTGGAGACCTCCAATCCGGAGGGGATTGTGGAGGTGAGGTTGAGGGGCTTGTGGAGGTGAGGGTGAGGTCTTTGTGGAGGTGAGGGTGTGGGTGAGGGGCTTGTGGAGGTGAGGGGATTGTGGAGGTGAGGGTGTGGGTGAGGGGTTTGTGGAGGTGAGGGTGTGGGTGAGGGGTTTGTGGAGGTGAGAGTGAGGGGTTTGTGGAGGTGAGGGTGTGGGTGAGGGGCTTGTGGAGGTGAGGGTGAGGGGTTTGTAGAGGTGAGGGTGTGGGTGAGGGCTTTGTGGAGGTGAGAGTCAGGGGTCTGTGGAGGTGAGGTTGTGGGTGAGGGTATTGTGGAGGTGAGGGTGAGGGGTTTGTGGAGGTAAGGATGTGGATCAGGGGCTTATGGAGGTGAGGGTGAGGGGTTTGTGGAGGTGAGGGTTAGGGGATTGTGGAGGTGAGGGTGAGGGGATTGTGGAGGTGAGGGTGAGAGGATTGTGGAGGTGAGGGTGAGGGGATTGTGGAGGTGAGAGTGAGAGGTTTGTGGAGGTGAGGGTGAGGTCTTTATGGAGGTGAGAGTGTGGGTGAGGGACTTGTGGAGGTGAGGGGATTGTGGAGGTGAGGGTGTGGGTGAGGGGTTTGTGGAGGTGAGAGTGAGGGGTTTGTGGAGGTGAGGGTGTGGGTGAGGGGCTTGTGGAGGTGAGGGTGATGGGTTTGTAGAGGTGAGGGTGTGGGTGAGGGCTTTGTGGAGGTGAGAGTCAGGGGTCTGTGGAGGTGAAGTTGTGGGTGAGGGTATTGTGGAGGTGAGGGTGAGGGGTTTGTGGAGGTAAGGATGTGGATCAGGGGCTTGTGGAGGTGAGGGTGAGGGGTTTGTGGAGGTGAGGGTTAGGGGATTGTGGAGGTGAGGGTGAGGGGATTGTGGAGGTGAGGGTGAGAGGATTGTGGAGGTGAGGGTGAGGGGATTGTGGAGGTGAGTGAGAGGTTTGTGGAGGTGAGGGTGAGGGGATTGTGGAGGTGAGGGTGAGAGGTTTGTGGAGGTGAGGGTGAGAGGTTTGTGGAGGTGAAGGTGAGGGGATTGTGGAGCTGATGGTGAGGGGCTTGTGGAGGTGAGGGTGTGGGGTTTGTGGAGGTGAGGGTGAGGGGTTTGTGGAGGTAAGGATGTGGATCAGGGGCTTGTGGAGGTGAGGGTGAGGGGTTTGTTGAGGTGAGGGTGAGGGGATTGTGGAGGAGAGGGTGAGGGGATTGTGGAGGTGAGAGTGAGAGGTTTGTGGAGGTGAGGGTGAGGGGATTGTGGAGGTGAGGGTGAGAGGTTTGTGGAGGTGAGGGTGAGAGGTTTGTGGAGGTGAAGGTGAGGGGATTGTGGAGCTGATGGTGAGGGGCTTGTGGAGGTGAGGGTGTTGGGTTTGTGGAGGTGGGGGTGAGGGGTGCCGTGTTTTGATGGATTTTTTAATGTTTGTTTGCAGGTCTAACCTGAGTCCAGACAATAGTACGGCTAACGGTCACGACTTCCAGATGCACTGCTTTGAGGACACCACTTCCTGTAAAGCCTGCCAGATGTTACTCCGGTAATAAACACTTTGTTATTCCTTCTCTAGCTTTACAGTGATAATTTAATATCAGCTCAACACACTCAGAGGAGAAACAAACCGCTGATTCTAACAGCTTTTTTTCTCCTCCTCCAGAGGGATTTTCTTCCAAGGTTACCGCTGCAGTCGGTGTAAAATGGCGGCACACAAGGAGTGTCTGGGGAGGGTTCCTGTGTGTGGACGAACCTCAGGTGATAAAGCAGCAGAAATATTTTATACATTTATTAGAGAGAGAGAGAGAGAGAGAGAGAGAGAGAGAGAGAGAGAGAGAGAGAGAGAGAGAGAGAGAGAGAATGGGCCTGTTCCTCTCTGCAGGAACCATTATTAGATATTTTTTAATCATATATTAATTAAAACTGTTTTTCCTTGACAGAAAATTCTGGGACAATGAAAAAGGTGAGTTTGATTATTACAAAATCAACTAAATGTCTACGTCATGGTGTACTTTATTTTAAATATAATATAATTATAATTATTCACTATTCACCATTCACTATATTATTATTAATTATTCAGTGCTTACTTTAAATGATGCAGTATCCATTATGAAATATATATTAACTGCTCTTATTTATTTAGTAAATTATAGAATAATCTCTAATAAACTATTCATTAAAGCAATTCTGCATTTCCATAATATTTATGTTATTTATTTATTTATTTATTTGTTTATTTACTTTATTTTTCCAGACCAAATCCCGAGCTGCCACTCACAGACAGACAAAGCCAGGTCAGTTTACCCTCATTAAAACAAAAAGAATCAACTTTCATTAAGTAATATTTCTGTGAGGTTAGTTTTTGTAGACTGTAAATATATATGTGGATGATATTTTTTAATATTCATGAAATATTTTATTACGTGTTGATATCTTTTTTTATTACAAAATAAAAAGCAACAACAATTTGTATCAATATATAAACACTGAGGAGAAATAATGATTTTGTGGTAAATTACATAAAGAAATATACAAGATTACTATCATACTATCATCAACTATCATCATTGGTGTTCATTAATGTTGGTAATATTAAATATTTTTATTATATTTAATTACTGTTATTGTGATACATTAAGTGACCTTATGACGGACCAAAATGTTGACACGCCACAGAAAGATTAAGATCAAGTTAAGGTTACTAAGGTTAAAGATAGTTTTACAATAGTTAATAGTTAATAATAAGTGAATAGTTTTTTTTTAATCACAAAAATCAACTCAGACCTGGAACTCCTTATTTGGGCGTGACAGCATTAATATATTGATGATACAAATTAATTCATAATCATTAACACCCTGAATTAATAATCATTCATACCAGGTGTTCCTCTCCTCTTTTTATCCATCTCTCTCAGGTCTTCCTAAAATGGAGGTGTGTCATGATTATTATGGGCTGCCGCCACCCCCGGTGGCCTTCGGCCAACCTCTGCAACTCACCGTGGGTGAAGTCATTGAGCTGACACGAGCAGATGTGGATCTACAGTGGTGGGAGGTGGGGCTTAATCTTCATCCTGTAACCTCATTGGTCAGTGTCTGTAACGGCACTGTTCGGCCCTAGTGTTGACATGGGAGGGTGCTGGAAGGGCGTGAAGGACAGTAGTTATTAGCCAAAAGCTAATAAGGAATGCTAATTTAACAAGATAAGATAAATTAAGAGAGGGGCAGCATCATTGAATCTGAATCTGAAGGAAATTTAGTTACCACATTAGACTGATAGATCAGATAGCTTCAACTTTATTGTCACTGCTCAGTACAAGTACAAGGCAATGGAATGCAGTTAGCATCTACCAGAAGTGCAAATATCAACATAGTGCAAAGACAGACGAAATACAATAAATATGAAAAATATATATAAGAATGGTTGTTGGCACGGTTTTTACAGTTAGCATGCTTATGCTAACTGTGCATTTGTGACTTGCTATGCTCCTTGGTCAGTTTAGTATTGTTTGTTTATGTCTAAAGTGACAATAAATGAACACTTTACTGAACATTTTAGCATGTGATTTAACATATTTAGCTAAAACACAAAGTTACGATACCAGAAAATATGCAGTGACTAGCCCTCTGTGGGCTGACATGTGAGCTGTGTGGCCTCAGGGCAAACCCACCCTTAACCCCCAATGGCCCTGAGATGGCTACGGTGTCTTAGGGCTGCCCACACTGGGGCAACACTCATGGGCTGATAGGTTTAGTCCATTGTGGGCCAGTATTCAAGCCAGAAGTGGACAGAGTGCAACTATATGGCCTGTGAAGCTTATAAAATCAACTGAAAATTTTACACTTACATTTTACACTTACTTATTTTTTACATTTACAGCATTGATTTTTTTGATGAATTCAAACTGAACCTCTCTTTATGGAACTAAAAGTGGTCCTAGTGCAAAGACGCCTTTGGTTCTCTAGTGAGAGATGTGCAGAAATAACCCGCTACAGCTGAAATATACATCTCCAGAAGAGAAAGTAGTGTCCCTTTTACTTTCTGGTTCGTTTCTTAAAAAAAGCTGAGAAACTGTTGAGCCTTTGGTTTTGGTTCATTAAAAACACTCGAGTTCAGCACTTTCTGCTTCCCCTTCTTTCTTTGAGGGAAAAGAGATCAAGAGAACACTGGAGGACAAACCAAAGGACACTTTCTGTCCGTTTCAGATTTAAATACTGTGACTAATGTAGTATTTAACATAAAATGTGTGCATTTGCTTTTGCACTGGTCACCTTTCATTTCCAGTATTCATATAAACACTAATCAGTCATAGCATTAAAGCTACCACCTTGGTTCTATACCCACAATCCAGTTGAAAAGCTCCACTGAACATACTGTGTGATTCTTCAATTATAGACTGTAGCCCATCTGTGTTCTGCATACTGTGTTAGCCCCATACAGGGAACACTAAGCAGAAATGGCCAGGACTCTATGATGGACTGATTTTGGAAACCAGCATGGGTTAAATGTACTAAACCTGGTTTATTTGCAGAAGAACTGAATCATTTTTATAGTAGGTTCAATAACCACATCAATGTAGATGACACTTCCCTTCCCAGCACTGACTGTTTAACTGAAATGAAAGAAGGGAAAGTGATTTCAGTTCTTGCCAAAGTAAGTCCTTTTGAAGCAGGTGGATCACACGGGGCTTAGGGAACCTGAATTGATCCAGCTGCTTTTATATTCCAGCTGTGTTCCTCAGCTATGGAGAATCTATTACTAGTCCCATTCCTAAGAAGCCAAGAGACACATCTTTAAATGATTTCGGGCCTGTAGCACTTACATCACTTACATCTGTGCTGTCAAAACGCATGGAGAAAGATCACAGTGATCGAAGATAAGCTAGACACTCTGAAGTGAGAATAGGAAGGTGCTTGCCTGACCCTGCCAGACACAAGAGATCTTGGCGATACAGTCGCCTTTGAAAAGACTTTATTTCTGCTTTTAATATAGTATGCATACAAACCCTGCTGCACTGCCTGGAAAGCGTACACGTTACTTCAACCATGATCTTATGGATTAAGTACTTTCTGTTTTACAACATGAGGGTTACATCCCGTAATAAGGTTTTACATACAGTGCCTTGACAAGGATCCCCTCTTCTTTTTTATGCCTATATAAATGGAACTGTTTGCAGTGAGGGAAAGATGGAAAGATGTCTGTATTAAAATATGCAAATGATATCGCCCTAGAGGCTCTTGGGGATGCAGAGTATTACCTAAATGTAAAACTGTGTGGAGTCCCTGACTGTAGACACTGAAGAGAGCTCTTTAGAGCCAACATTAAGACTAATGGCATGTTCAGACAAGAAAGTCCGTACAAAGGTTCGAACCAAGGTTCGTAGGTTTTTTTTATACTGTATACATTTTATACGGTAAGTTTTGCTTTCACGTTGCAGTACAAGCAAACTATGGAACTTTGCAGGACATACACACGTCCTCTTGTCATCATGTATGTGTACAGCTTCTCTCCACGCCTACTTTTTATTGGTTTGTAGATGGTGTGCATGTGAAGTTTTTGTCCTGGTGACATCACACGCCTCTAAAATTGCTGCTGCAGCTTCTTTATCTTCAAGTGGCATTATTCCCCTGTCCTGTCATATCTCTCTCATCCTCTCAGAAAATAAGGCATGGGTTTCAGGATTTTAAGTTTTTTTCAAGCTGTTCCTTTTGTCAGACCAAATTCCAATTAAATATTAAAACTCCTCCCCCCCATGTGCTACCGAGGTTCATGTTTTCTTCCTTTTCTGTTTTTTCTTCTTCTATCATTTACTGGGTGTCTCAACGTTCTGTAATCGGACCGAAAGTCCAAACCATCCAAAAAGAGTTTTTACACTGCACACGAACCGAACCGTGGCTCGGTTTTATCCGGATTGGACCAAATTTAGGTTCTTTCACACCTTCTTTTAAGCCTTTCACACCTACAGTTTTGGTTCGGACTAAACTGAAAAGTCAGAAAGTCTGGACTAAACAAGGTAGGTGTGAAAACACCCCAAGAAGATATGATGATGTGTAATAAAGCGTACTTAAGAGGTACTGTAAATAAGAGGTACTTAACTCTTCTTATTATGTCTGAGTCTAAAGAGATAAAAGGAAATGTAGTGGAGCAGGATGAAGTTTGTAGTATTCTGAAGTCTGAAGTTATTTGCGCATGGAGACACGTCTCTGTACTTCTCTGAGAGTTCTGACTCTGTCTACAGGAGTCCACTCTGCAATTAACTCGTCTGAGGAGACTCAGGTATTGAATCAGTGCTGACTTGTCAAATCTGTCTCTGCTCCTGAGAATGTGGACTCCACTTCCCAGAGTTCTTCTGGGAGTCACATGCTACCAGACCAGCCCGTTACGCTGTGGCCAATCAGAGACTCAATCACCGTCGCTCGGTGCACTAACGCTAGGCACCTGTTTTAGATTATATACACTGTTGGTTTGTCTTTCTTGCCCTAAGGTTGCTGAGCTTTACTGTGCGTTATCGATTTATCGATTTGTACTTTGTATTCGATGCATGTTGGTTACTCTGCTTTTTTAACTTTGAATGTTCTCTGATATTGGGCTTTGGTTTATCCTCTTGTTTTTGCTTTACTCTGTATTCATCTCTAACACTAATTGTAACACTATGTAACTTTTGACACAAAACGCTGACCACAGGACTCTGTCTGCTCAGTGGTCTACTTTCAGTGCAGCAGACTCTGAGGTCTAAAATCTCCACAACACTGCTGTTCAGTGTCACAGTTTGTGTGAGACAGATACATTAAAAGGAAACAATGTAAGAATTGGATTTTTGTCTCAAGGCCACCCCCTACCTGTTGCTCAGTGTAATTAATTTTAACAATCATGAAATCAAGTCACACACTCTCTTTCCATCTCTAATTCTCCCTCTCTCTATCTGCTCTCGCTTTCTCTTCCTCCCTTCTCTATCTGCCCCCCCCCCTCTCTCTCTCACTCTCTCTTCCTACCCCTTTCTATCTGCCTCTCTTTCTGTCTCTCACTTCCTCCACCTCTCTATCTGCCTCTCTTAATTTGCCATAATATACAAGCTATACACCCATGAACTATGTGCTGTAAAGAGTCACTCAGTTCTGACGAGAGATCTCAAGTCTAGAGTTTAGTCAATGTTCATCCCATTACAGCTCGGAAGAGCACAATTATTTCACAGCTTTAATTATACAGTGTTGGGAGAGAGAGAGAGAGAGAGAGAATTAGTGTTCAATGCAATTCCTCTGTGTGGGTTTCTTGCAGTAGTTTCACATTCGCCACAGTCAGGTGATGATGAGCCCACACTCTGTGTAAAGACCCCGTTCCCAGAGTTACACACTATATTTACAGCATCATTATTTTAAAAACCTTACATCATCTAACAGTAGTTTAGCAGTAATATACTGGACATTAAATAAATGGTGTTCTTCTAAAAGTGCAAATAATGCTTTCTGGGGTTATTTGTATGGTTTCTCTATGAAAATAACCCACCTACTTCTGGCAGTCCAGGAGTTTTTCAGCTAAAGTAAGGCAAACAAGCACTTAATGTTCTCCTGCTGGAACGACCCCGTTACCACAGTTTTACCTTGTATTTACAGCTTCTTATACACAGAATAGCTACATCACAGGAATCTGTCAGCTAACATCTAGGGTCAGTGTTCTCCTCCAAGCGTGTTGAGTCTGATGAGCAGAGGTTAGTGTTCTCCTCCGAGCGTGTTGAGTCTGATGAGCAGAGGTTAGCGTTCTCCTCCGAGTGTGTTGAGCTGATAAACAGAGGTTAGTGTTCTCCTTCCAGCGTGTTGAGTTGATGACCTGAGGTTAGTGTTCTCCAAGCATGTTGAGTCTGATGAACAGATGTTAGTGTTCTCCTCCGAGTGTGTTGAGTTGATGACCAGAGGTTAGTGTTCTCCTCCGAGTGTGTTGAGTTGATGACCAGAGGTTAGTGTTCTCTGAGCGTGTTGAGCTGATGAACAGAGGTTAGTGTTCTCCACCGAGCGTGTTGAGTCTGATGAACAGAGGATTGTGTTCTCCTCTGACTGTGTTCAGTTGATGAACAGAGGTTAGTGTTCTCCTCCAAATGTGTTGAGCTGATGAACAGAGGATAGTTTTCTCCTCCGAGCGTGTTCAGTTGATGAACAGAGGTTTGTGTTCTCCTCCGAGCATGTTGAGTCTGATGAACAGAGGTTAGTGTTCTCCTCCAAATGTGCTGAGTCTGATGAACAGAGGTTAGTGTTCTCCACCGAGCGTGTTGAGCTGATGAACAGAGGATAGTTTTCTCCTCCGAGCATGTTGAGTCGGATGAACAGAGGATTGTGTTCTCTTCTGACTGTGTTCAGTTGATGAACAGAGGTTAGTGTTCTCCTCCAAATGTGCTGAGTCTGATGAACAGATGTTAGTGTTCTCCTCCGAGTATGTTGAGCTGATGAACAGAGGTAAGTGTTCTCCTCCAAGCGTGTTGAGTCTGATGAACAGAGGTTAGTGTTCTCCTCCGAGCGTGTTGAGTCTGATGAACAGAGGTTAGTGTTCTCCTCCGAGTGTGTTGAGTTGATGACCAGAGGTTAGTGTTATCCTCCGAGTGTGTTGAGTCTGATGAACAGAGGTTAGTGTTCTCTGAGCGTGTTGAGCTGATGAACAGAGGATAGTGTTCTCCTCCGAGTGTGTTGAGTTGATGACCAGAGGTTAGTGTTCTCCTCCGAGTGTGTTGAGTCTGATGAACAGAGGTTAGTGTTCTCTGAGCGTGTTGAGCTGATGAACAGAGGTTAGTGTTCTCCACCGAGCGTGTTGAGCTGATGAACAGAGGTTTGTGTTCTCCTCCGAGTGTGTTGAGTCTGATGAACAGATGTTAGTGTTCTCCTCCGAGTGTGTTGAGTCTGATGAACAGAGGTTAGTGTTCCCCTCCAAATGTGTTGAGTCTGATGAACAGATGTTAGTGTTCTCTTCCGAGCGTGTTGAGCTGATGAACAGATGTTAGTGTTCTCCTCCGAGCGTGTTGAGTTGATGAGCAGAGGTTAGTTTTCTCCTCCGAGCATGTTGAGTCTGATGAACAGAATCAGAGTATTTATTTTTTTCTATGTATTTTTCTCTCATATAAATTTTTTATTAATTTGTGTGTGTGTGTGTTTCAGGGCAGGAATCTGACTGTGGGGGAAGTTGGATGGTTTCCCTGCAGCAAAGTTCAACCCTTCTTACCGGTGAGTGAGCCTCGCGTCACAGGAGAAATTCACATCCACACTGTAACATATACAGTGGCATTGAGTCACTGGGAGAGCTGTTTTTTTCTCATTGGTTTTCACTAAGGGTCTTATATGAGTTTGGCTGGTGTAGTGGACAACACCACTCCCCTCCACACAGTAGGACAACTCAAGCAGGAACACAAAACTAAAACAATAAAAGTCCCTGAGCAAGACTCACAAACTACATCACACACCCTATGTAAAATGATCCAGAATGTAGGACATAATCAGAAGTTACTGGTCTCCTCTGAGCGTGTTGAATCTGATGAACAGAGGTTAATGTTCTCCTCCGAGCGTGTTGAGTCTGATGAACAGGGGTTAGTGTTCTCCTCCGAGCGTGTTGAGTCTGATGAACAGAGGTTAGTGTTCTCCTCTGAGCGTGTTGAGTCTGATGAGCAGAGGTTAGTGTTCTCCTTCCAGCGTGTTGAGTTGATGACCAGAGGTTAGTGTTCTCCAAGCGTGTTGAGTCTGATGAACAGATCTTAGTGTTCTCCTCCGAATGTGTTGAGTTGATGACCAGAGGTTAGTGTTCTCTGAGCATGCTGAGTTGATGACCAGAGGTTAGTGTTCTCTGAGCATGTTGAGTTTGATAAACAGAGGTTAGTGTTCTCCTTCCAGCATGTTGAGTTGATGACCAGAGGTTAGTGTTCTCTGAGCGTGTTGAGTTTGATGAACAGATGTTAGTGTTCTCCTGTGATCGTGTTGAGTCTGATGACCAGAGGTAAGTATTCTCCTTTGAGCGTGTTGTGCTGATGAACAGAGGTTAGTGCTCTCCTCTAAACACATTGAGTTGATGAACAGAGGTTAGTGTTCTCCTCCGAGCATGTTGAGTCTGATGAACAGAGGTTAGTGTTCTCCTCCGAGCGTGTTGAGTTGATGAACAGAGGTTAGTGTTCTCCTCCGAGTGTGTTGAGTTGATGAACAGAGGTTAGTGTTCTCCTCCGAGCGTGTTGAGTCTGATGAACAGAGGTTAGTGTTCTCCTCCGAGTGTGTTGAGTTGATGAACAGAGGTTAGTGTTCTCCTCCGAGCGTGTTGAGTTGATGAACAGAGGTTAGTGTTCTACTCCGAGCGTCTTGAGCTGATGAACAGAGGTTAGTGTTCTCCTCCGAGCGTGTTGAGTCTGATGAACAGAGGTTAGTGTTCTCCTCCGAGCGTGTTGAGTCTGATGAACAGAGGTAAGTGTTCTCCTCCGATCGTATTGAGTCTGATGAACAGATGTTAGTGTTCTCCTCCGAGCGTGTTGAGTCTGATGAACAAAGGTTAGTGCTCTCCTCCGAGCGTGTTGAGTTGATGACCAGAGGTTAGTGTTCTCCAAGCATGTTGAGTTGATGAGTAGAGGTTAGTGTTCTCTGAGCATGTTGAGTTTGATAAACAGAGGTTGGTGTTCTCCTTCCAGCGTGTTGAGTTGATGACCAGAGGTTAGTATTCTCTGAGCGTGTTGAGTCTGATGAACAGATGTTAGTGTTCTCCGAGTGTGTTGAGTTGATGACCAGAGGTTAGTGTTCTCCTCCGAGTGTGTTGAGCTGATGAACAGAGGTTACTGTTATCCTCCGAGCATGTTGAGTCTGATGAACAGAGGTTAGTGTTCTCCTCCGAGCATGTTGAGTCTGATGAACAGATGTTAGTGTTCTCCTGTGATCGTGTTGAGTCTGATGACCAGAGGTTAGTGTTCTCCGAGTGTGTTGAGTTGATGACCAGAGGTTAGTGTTCTCCTCCGAGTGTGTTGAGCTGATGAACAGAGGTTAGTGTTATCCTCCGAGCATGTTGAGTCTGATGAACAGAGGTTAGTGTTCTCCTCCGAGCGTGTTGAGTCTGATGAACAGATGTTAGTGTTCTCTTGTGAGCATGTTGCGTCTGATGAACAAAGGTTAGTGCTCTCCTCCGAGCGTGTTGAGTTGATGACCAGAGGTTAGTGTTCTCCTCCGAGCGTGTTGAGTTGATGACCAGAGGTTAGTGTTCTCCAAGCGTGTTGAGTTGATGACCAGAGGTTAGTGTTCTCTGAGCATGTTGAGTTTGATAAACAGAGGTTAGTGTTCTCCTTCCAGCGTGTTGAGTTGATGACCAGAGGTTAGTGTTCTCCAAGCGTGTTGAGTTGATGACCAGAGGTTAGTGTTCTCTGAGCATGTTGAGTTTGATAAACAGAGGTTAGTGTTCTCCTTCCAGTGTGTTGAGTTGATGACCAGAGGTTAGTGTTCTCCAAGCGTGTTGAGTTGATGACCAGAGGTTAGTGTTCTCTGAGCATGTTGAGTTTGATGAACAGAGGTTAGTGTTCTCCTTCCAGCGTGTTGAGTTGATGACCAGAGGTTAGTGTTCTCTGAGCGTGTTGAGTCTGATCAACAGATGTTAGTGTTCTCCTGTGATCGTGTTGAGTCTGATGACCAGAGGTTAGTATTCTCCTTTGAGCGTGTTGTGCTGATGAACAGAGGTTAATGCTCTCCTCTAAACGCGTTGAGTTGATGAACAGAGGTTAGTGTTCTCTGAGTGTGTCGAGTTGATGAACAGAGGTAAGTGTTCCCCTCCGAGTGTGTTGAGCTGATGAACAGAGGTTAGTGTTCTCTTCTGAGCGTGTTGAGTCTGATGAACAGAGGTTAGTGTTCTCTTCCGAGCGTGTTGAGTCTGATGAACAGATGTTAGTGTTCTCCTCCGAGCATGTTGAGTCTGATGAACAGAGGTTAGTGTTCTCCTCTGAGTGTGTTGAGTCTGATGAACAGATGTTAGTGTTCTCCTGTGAGCGTGTTGCGTCTGATGAACAAAGGTTAGTGCTCTCCTCCGAGCGTGTTGAGTTGATGACCAGAGGTTAGTGTTCTCCTCCGAGCGTGTTGAGTTGATGACCAGAGGTTAGTGTTCTCCAAGCGTGTTGAGTTGATGACCAGAGGTTAGTGTTCTCTGAGCATGTTGAGTTTGATAAACAGAGGTTAGTGTTCTCCTTCCAGCGTGTTGAGTTGATGACCAGAGGTTAGTGTTCTCCAAGCGTGTTGAGTTGATGACCAGAGGTTAGTGTTCTCTGAGCATGTTGAGTTTAATAAACAGAGGTTAGTGTTCTCCTTCCAGCGTGTTGAGTTGATGACCAGAGGTTAGTGTTCTCTGAGCGTGTTGAGTCTGATCAACAGATGTTAATGTTCTCCTGTGATCGTGTTGAGTCTGATGACCAGAGGTTAGTATTCTCCTTTGAGCGTGTTGTGCTGATGAACAGAGGTTAGTGCTCTCCTCTAAACGCGTTGAGTTGATGAACAGAGGTTAGTGTTCTCCGAGTGTGTTGAGTTGATGACCAGAGGTTAGTGTTCTCCTCCGAGTGTGTTGAATTGATGAACAGAGGTAAGTGTTCCCCTCCGAGTGTGTTGAGCTGATGAACAGAGGTTAGTGTTCTCCTCCGAGCGTGTTGAGTCTGATGAACAGAGGTTAGTGTTCTCCTCCGAGTGTGTTGAGTCTGATGAACAGATGTTAGTGTTCTCCTCCGAGCGTGTTGAGTCTGATGAACAGAGGTTAGTGTTCTCCTCTGAGTGTGTTGAGTCTGATGAACAGATGTTAGTGTTCTCCTGTGAGCGTGTTGCGTCTGATGAACAAAGGTTAGTGCTCTCCTCCGAGCGTGTTGAATTGATGACCAGAGGTTAGTATTCTCTGAGCATGTTGAGTTTGATAAACAGAGGTTAGTGTTCTCCTTCCAGCGTGTTGAGTTGATGACCAGAGGTTAGTGTTCTCCAAGCGTGTTGAATCTGATGAACAGATGTTAGTGTTCTCCTCCGAGCGTGTTGAGTTGATGACCAGAGGTTAGTGTTCTCTGAGCGTGTTGAGTCTGATGAACAGATGTTAGTGTTCTCCTGTGACCGTGTTGAGTCTGATGACCAGAGGTTAGTATTCTCCTTTGAGCGTGTTGTGCTGATGAACAGAGGTTAGTGTTCTCCTCCGAGCGTGTTGAGTCTGATGAACAGAGGTTAGTGTTCTCCTCTGAGTGTGTTGAGTCTGATGAACAGATGTTAGTGTTCTCCTGTGAGCGTGTTGCGTCTGATGAACAAAGGTTAGTGCTCTCCTCCGAGCGTGTTGTGCTGATGAACAGAGGTTAGTGTTCTCCTCCGAGCGTGTTGAGTTGATGACCAGAGGTTAGTATTCTCTGAGCATGTTGAGTTTGATAAACAGAGGTTAGTGTTCTCCTTCCAGCGTGTTGAGTTGATGACCAGAGGTTAGTATTCTCCTTTGAGCGTGTTGTGTTGATGAACAGAGGTTAGTGCTCTCCTCTAAACGCATTGAGTTGATGAACAGAGGTTAGTGTTCTCCTTCCAGCGTGTTGAGTTGATGAGCAGAGGTTAGTGTTCTCTGAGCATGTTGATTCTGATGAACAGAGGTTAGTGTTCTTCTCTGAGCGTGTTGAGTCTGATGAACAGAGGTTAGTGTTCTCCTCCGAGTGTTGAGCTGATGAACAGAGGTTAGTGTTCTCCTCCGAGCGTGTTCAGTCTGATGAACAGATGTTAGTGTTCTCTGAGCATGTTGAGTTTGATAAACAGAGGTTAGCGTTCTTCTTCGAGCGTGTTGAGTCTGATGTTAGTGTTCTCCTACAGAAGTGTTCAAAACATCAGTTCAGCAGATTCATATTATTGGACATAATGGTCATTAAAATGCATAAAAACATTTTGGTCCTTCTTTAAATCTGGTGTGAGTTTAAACAATGTTCATTAATAATGAAAGATCATGATTGTGTTAATGTAATAAAGCAGTAATAACAAAACTGTTAATAAACGCTTAACAAAACTGACAGCTGCTGCTTCTCTTTTCTCAGAGACAGACACCGGACCTGACAGGGTTCAACTGGTGAGTCAACATACATCAACTCTCTCTCGCTCTCTCTCTCTCTCTCTCTTTATTCTCTCTATCTCTTTTATTAGCTCCCTCTCTCTTTTCCCTCTTTACCTTTAACTATTCAACTATTACTCTAATATTTGTGCGTGTGTAGGTTTGCAGGCAACATGGACCGCTCAGAGGCAAAGAGTTTGCTGATGCCTCGCTCAGACGGAACATTCCTTGTGCGACAGAAAGATGGAGGAGAATTCGCCATCAGCATCAAGTACACACACACTCACACACACACACAAAGACATACAACACACATGCACACAATTTAATGCACAAAAGCATTAGGATTGAGTTCAACTTATTAACCCTCTTTCTCTCTCTGTTTCCTCTCTCTATCTCTCACAGGTTTAATATGGACATAAGGCATATAAAGATCACTCTGGCCGAGGGACTCTACAGGATCAATGATAAAAAGGCCTTTAAAGGGTTAATAGTAAGTCCCACTCTTCTCTTCCCTCCTTTTTCTTTCATCTTTTTAAAAGTGTCCTTTAAAACTATCTTGGTCTTTATTTTTTCTCTCTCTCCCTGTTTCTCTCTCTCGGTCTCTCTCTCTCCCTTTGTTTCTGGTTCTCTCCCTCTCTCTCTCTTTCTCTCTCTCTCTCTCAGGATTTGGTGCAGTATTATCAGGAATATTCTCTGAAGGAATGCTTTAAAGACGTTGACACTCGTCTCCAAACCCCCTTCAAACAACCAGAGCAGAGTGTGTCCTCACATGCAAATACACACAGGAGAGGTACACACACACACACACTCCCACCCACATATACACACACACACACACACACTCCCACCCACACACACACAGAAAGAATGGCCAACTGAATTACATACAAAAACCCTAAGAAAGTCATCCACGCAACAGATAACCACATGGTAGTTTTGTGTGTGTGTGTGCAGGGGCGAGTGAGCGGTATTTCGGGACAGCAAAGGTGCGCTACGATTTTTCTGCAAGGGATCGAACTGAACTCTCTCTGAGAGAAGGAGACACTGTGAAAATCATCTCAAAGAAAGCACACAATGGCTGGTGGAAAGGAGAAGTGTACGGCAGGGTAAGACACACACACATATACACTAACACACACACTCGTCATAGCTGGAAGGTTTTCAGATTCACAGTGAACTATTTAACTACACAATTTTATAATTGCTTGCGTGTGTGTGTTTGCAGGTGGGCCTCTTTCCTGCTAACTACGTAGAGGAGGAGCATTCTGACTACTGCTGATTCACATTCAGGGCAGTCTGACTCCTCGACTCTGATTCACTCTGAGTCGTTTACACACCAAATCATCAGCTATGACTCCATGATGATGAGGTGATGCTGAGTCGTTTACACCGAGTAATTCCTCAAGTCTCTCTGATCTGATTCTTTGAATCATTTGTATTTTTTCTTTAATGCAATCAATTTTGCAATTTTTGTCACAATTAAAGTAACCTAGAGCATAACTCCCTGAGTCTCTGAAGGATTTGACTCACTTTGGGTTGAAGCTTTTGAATGAATTGAATTCCATTACAATTACAATAGCCATTACAATAATTTGACACAAGAAATAAAGGATCATTCTACATTTTAAGATTTGGCGTTTCCCATAATGCATTTCACCTGGCCCTTATTTAAACTCACGATAACCCTGGCAACCCACTGTAATCCCACCAGTTTGCTTTAATTCATCTGTGTCTGTTGATGTTAACGAAACAGCAGGAAACTATTAGGAAAACAGCAGGTTTTCCTAGTAAAGATTCGCTGAGTCATTCATGGTACTAGATTCACTGTGCATAAATCAAACCAGTTTGGTTCGTTTAGTCTGAGAAATAATTTCTGATTGGATGTTTAGGGATATAACATTGTAAGCAGTTGATGAAAAACATTGTGGACGTCTTGTGCCAGTTCTTTTGAAATATTTAACTCTTTATGTTTTTATGACACTGTTTTTGATTGTAATTCTTTAATAAAACTGAAATGTGAAAACTCAAATGACCAAGTGAATCATATCTGAATCATAAGGGAATCATAAAAGTGAATCGTTATGAACTACATTCATGCTATGCTGTTATAGTCTGCACAGAACACGCCCTCAACTGATCCAAACACATGATGCTAATCACACATTCAAAAACCCTGGAACACTCACTTTATCAATCCACAATGGGAAGTTGTTTCTCTACATTTAACCCATCTGTGGAAGTGAACACACAAACACACTAGTGAGCAACTCTTCACACACAGTAGGGGCAATGAACACACACACAATCGGAGCAGGGGGCTGCCAAACACATGGATGTATTTTTCCAGAACTGGGTGTCTCAGAAATGTCATCTGGTACAAGCCAGGGCAAAACCCATTTGACCCTGTTGATTTTATCACAGTATCAAGAAAAGAAAAAGACTTTGGACAGACACATTGAACTCCTGAGATGACGAGAGGGCACCATTACTCAAGCAAACCCTTGTCATCAGCCTCTGATATTGGAGACTTGTGCGACAGTACCATTAATTGTGATTTGGTGTAAGGCCAGTTTTAAAGGGAACGTCTGTGATTGTGGCTGAAAGCAGTTCAATCCTCTGCATCTTTTCAGGTGGAATGGTGTGTTTGAGGAGCATAATGACTGTTGTTTGTATGTGTCTGAAGTGTAAATTGTCTGTAAGTGTTTATTCACTGTTTGAATTCCCACAGAAACATATATGTAAATCAAGTTTAATTTTGTAGCACTATCACTAATGCAGTTAGCCGTCTCCTGAGTTTGGAGACGTTTACACCTTAAGTGATCTGAAACAGCAAAAATAAGTCAGTGTTACCCCCCTATGGAGCAGGAGTAGAGCAACATCCTCATCTCGGTTGGTGCTTTTTAACATTTGGAGTCTCTCCATTGTCTAAAAACCTGCAGATGGCGGTTCTCTGCCATGAGCAGAGAGAGAGAAGGCCTAGTATACTGGACTGAGACATTGTTTTTTTTAACCATTTACAGACTCATTTACAGACAGATTCATAAACACATTAGAGGAGTTTCCAGCACAAACAGACTGCAGAGCAGCACATGGAGAGGAGACACACTCAGAGATTTATACACAGGGTTTTTTGCCAGTACTGGGCAGGTTTGGTGCTCATTTGTTTTCATGTTGTTGTTTTTTTTAATTGGATGTCATCCAAACAATTGATTATGTTTTACCCACAGCTGACAGGTTTTTGTCCGTACAGCGTTTGATGCTCTGGTGGGTTGTAGAACAGAGCAGTGTTGCGGGGACAGTGATGTCTCTATTCTACAAAACTAGACCACAGCCTCTCAGCTTCAGGGGCGTCCAAATCCATGCTAAAAAAATTTAACTAGCTTCAGGGTTTTTCACAGAAGTTCTCAATAGAGCCGGTAGTTTACTTCTATTTAAGTTGCTATGTGATGTCCCTGTTAATCATTCAGACATTTCACCTACCTTTGCAGCTCAGAGCAGTTAAACTACTTTAGTGAATAAATATAATCATACCCTAAATAGGAGTTTCAGTTTCAGCAGTAGGAAAATGCCCTTTTATAATTAACAAACAGAGGTGACTCATTTCCCTACTTGCCCCTACCACTTAGCCCCACCTCTCCATTCCCCCTAGGGGTGGGGAGTCTCAGTCCTCATTGGGGTAGAGGGGTGGGCTGAAGTGTGAGGGCGACATGGCTCTTCAAACAGATTTTTCAGTCACACTCTAATCCAGGGGTGTGAAACCAAATACACGAGGAGGGCCGTGTGGGTGCAGGTGTTCTTTTCAACCACGCAAAAGCCCCACACTACTGAAAGTCAAGATCTATTGATTATATCCAATGATTAAAAACAGGTGGAATGAGGTGTGGCTTCTGCATGGTTGGAAAGAAAACCTGCACCCACACGGCCCTCCGTGGATTTGGTTTGACACCCCTGCTCTAAACTGAAGGTATGGCGCCTTGTGAATCTCCAGCGAGACGCGGTGCAGCGCCCAAAGAAACCCTATGAAACTCTATGATATATAAACTCTATGATCTTGAGTGTATTATCTGAATTTAATGTAGTCTCAGTGGATTATGGCCTTTACTTCAGAATGAGCAGAAAACAGCACGAGGAGCAGCTGATGTCTCGGGAGTTAGCTCTAAATTTACAGTTCAACCTTAAATTGTGAAGCAGTTACAGTCATTTAAGGTGGAACTGGAAGTTTGAACAGAAATCTGCAGAATGAGAATCTGAAATGAGCTCCATATCCCAGAAGAGTGAAGAGAGGGTGGTAATATCTGATCGTGGAACCCTTCTGAAGGAGAATGAGGCCCTAAATGTAACTAAAGTCCAACAGCTCCTCTGATATCACTGCAGATTGATGCAGGACGGCGTTAGTCGCCTGGGAATGAAGTGCAGCTCTGTTTAATTTGTGTTCGGATGACGTATCAGGATCCTGAAGGGTCGTCCGGTGTCGTAGGGGGAGATTTTAACATTACGCCCCGTAACTCAGCTCCAAGAGGCAGGAGGACACTCAGCAAGGGGGAGAGGGGAAATAAGAAATGGGACTGAGCAACATACTCACCATCCCCATATTTACCACTCACACACTGAATCATGGGAAATGCTGAAGGAAACTGAGGAGATTCATGTTTATTTTATTAGTGCTTAAGTGAACAAATGCAAAGGATTAATGTACATAAATATTTTTATTTCCAAATATCAAAACAAACTTCGAATTAACAAAAACATACTGATTAATTCCTGCTCTAATGAACAATGCTTGTGTATTTGGTAAAGTGTGTGTGTGATTGCCGCCCTCTACTGGTAGTAAAGTTCCAGGTTCATCCCATCATGGATCTCATCTGATCATCAGAAATTAAGGACAATGACTGTCCTGGGAAGGTTTTATTCAGATTTATTAGATTGCTGGGAGCGTCTGATGGAATTCAGCCACACAATCACTGGTGAGGGTCTGATGTTGTAGAATTAACTCTGGTTCCCAAATCATCCCAAACTTGGATGTAGCTCCATCACTCCAGAGAACACTGCTCCACTGGGGAGATTTATACCACTCTGGCTGACACTTGGCATTAGCCTTTATGAGTGTAGGCTCATGTGCAGCTGAACCCCATTTTATTGGTCAATGAACTGAGCCATTGGACACAAGTTAAAAAGCACTGGTTTAAAATGGAGACCCCATCCACACGGACGTGTTTATTTTTACACACGAGAATCGTTGTCTCTGTTCTCGTGTGGACATCAGTGAAGGTATTATTTTCAGAAAAGCTGACATCACACAGATTTTGGAGATATTTTAAAAACAGAGAGAGGAAAATCTATTTTTAAAAATAAACTGATCTGTGTGGATGGGTTTGAGTTCACAGTCAGGAAGGATACAGTCTCCAAGTGTTACATGGTCCTTGAATATGGTGTACCTGTCCAGAGGAACACAGAGAGAGAGAGAGAGAGAGAGAGAGAGAGAGATTGATTCAGTAAGATAGCAGTAAAGGAAAAAACTAAAATGGGAAATATGTTAAAAAAGTGTAATGTCGTGGAGGTGAAACAGTGAACAGCACCCCCTTGTGAAGCAGCTCCTAAATGAGTTTGTGAGAGAGTGAGTGAATGATTAAGAGGGTGAGTGAGAATTTGAGTGAGTGAGCAACATGGATATTCAGTGAGGTGTTTCACATCTAAGACCTTTAATGAACACACAACCACATACTCTACTACCTATAATAATAATGACTGAAAATTAAAACTCACCATTTCTTGAGGACAATTTTGTCCCATCGTGTTCCAGTCTGAGCTGCTATCAGCTTCTTCAGGTCTCCTATTGTGTCCTCAGAGCTGAACACGCACACGATTAAGGTCCACACAGACACAGATACACACACACACTTTTGGATCAGTGGTGTAATGTACATATAGACACTGTCTGGGTAAGACACCCACCCACACACACACACACACACACACACTTATAAAAACGAATCACTGGACATTGCCAGGCAGGGGGCTTTAAAAAGTGACTACTCTGAAGTGTGTGTGGAGTATGTTTTTTAAAGGATACTTGCACTTGACCCTGACTTTTTTGCCCAGTCGGTCGTTACACACCACCTCGATCATCTCCGCACCTTAAACCTGTAACACACACACACACACACACACACACAAACATTCATTTACCAACATAACTCACACACACATGCACATTTAAACAACACACATAATACACAAATAACACACACACACGTTAGAACAATGTGAGGAGATATGAACACAGTACTAAACCGTGTACCGCACACAGGAGGACCGAGGCTCTACGGAAAGAGTAGAGGAGCAGTCTCTACTCTGGGAAGGTTTAACACCACATGGTGGAACATTGCTGTAAGCATCTGATGGTGTTCCGCCTTCAGAAAACCACGAGTGAGGGTCAGGGACCGGTGTTTGTGACTAGTTCCGATCACACACACCACTCTAAGTCATCTTAAAAGACCTGGACGGAGCTCCATCTCTCCAGAGAACACGGTTCCCCTGTTCCACAGCGCAGTGATGGGGGTCTTCACTCTCCTCTAACACACGCAGGCCGGTGGGCATGAGACCACAGGCTCACGTGCGCGTTAAGCTCGGCTCCGTAAAGCAGGGTTAATTCGGACATAAATCTCTGCGTAAACATGTTTTAAAAATAAATCTTAATGAAATACAACTTTACCAAAATCAGCCACTTCGCCCCGAGAATCAGCAACACGACCAACGCAGATCAGCTGCACGACACAAACATCAGCCAATCAGAATCAAGGAAACCTGACTGATTTCATTAAGCGACCAATTAAATTAGAGATCTGCGCAAAATAGGGTGGGACTCTATGTCAACATTGTGAGGTCTCTACCGGAAGTATTATAAAAGTTCAAAGAAAATAAAATAGAAAAACTTCTTATTTTAATCGTTTTCATTAGAATTTTATACATGACCTTTAATAACCTGACGTGTTTTTTTCTAAAGAGTACATTTATTTATTTGTTCGTTTTATTTATAAAAAATATCATTTTTATTATTATTATTTACACGTAGCATCGTTTTATATTCACTAAAAAAAACAGCTTTTGTTGTTTAAATCTGTTTAGCTCAATCTTTTTATTCATTAAATTATCAATTATTTCTGTTTGTCTTTCAATGTTTACTAACATGTCAATGTATATTTTTTATTTTGGATTATTTAATTTAATTTATTCTTTGTGTATTTCTCTGATTGCAAATAAAACAGCGCACCGATGTTTAAAAAACTTCTACTGTAAGAGTAATTTTCTTTTATCCATTTTTTAAAATCACGCATATTTCATATATCTTGTTAACATTAACAATGTAGCACCCCTTGACGGCTGAGAGCAGGACCGGAAGAGAGCCACTGTTTTATCGTCCCCTGGCGGCAGAGAGCGGGACATGCAGTGAGCCAATATTTTATCGCCCCCTTGCGGCGGAGAGGGGGACCTGCAGAGAGTGGCAGTATCGTATGAATTTAGCGCTGTGCGGCTAAAGCTTACTCTGCGGTGTTCATTTTATAATTTTGTATTTGTGTGAAAATGTGTGATGATGATAAGTTACCAGCCGGGTGGGAGAAGCGGATGAGCCGCAGTTCGGGTAAAAACCAGCGTTTAAAAACTCTAAGAAATGGGCAGAAATGTCCCAGAGAGAGGGGTGTAACGAACTGCGGAGAATTAGCGCCGCGCTCCGTTCAGCTCCAGCTGCAGTTCTATCTACGTTTTACTCTTTTAATGGCTCTAAAATCCTCATGTCGCTGAGTTCAGTGCTCTTTGAGGTTTGTGGAGTTTCTGCTGAAAGTCTGAGCTACAAGAATATGCGCAAATATAAACTAGGCGCAGAAAAAGCAGAGTTAGCTTAATATTGGAATTCTCCCTTCCACCTTAAATAGCGCTGCAGTGTCGCTCTGGCGCCAGAGACTAGCTGCAGCATTTAAGGTGGAAGGGGACAGTGGGAAATTCAGATAGTGAAGTTAGCGCTGATGTTTGTTCTCAATTAATCGTTCTGATAACCAGTTCAGGTTGAAGACACCTTGCTCTGCTCATTTCATGATTTGTTAATTACTAATTAATTCATTTCAATTAAGTTTTTGCTTAGTCTTTAAATCTAACATTTTGTCATTTTATTTTGACTTTTTTTTTTACCCTATTTCAATCTGTTTTCATGATCCATACTTATTAATCTCCATTTTGCCAAACCTTTTAGCGTTTAATAAAATATGTAAATTGAATAAATGTATAGATATTCAACATTCAGCAAAAACAAACATTATTGCTGTTGTTTTTTTTTTAATATCCATTATCTTCCACTGAAGCTGTTTGTTTGAACGTGTTGATGGTGCTATTGATTTGTTATATGGTTATATTTTCTGTATGGATCAACATAACCCTTTGTTCCACGCACTACACAAGGGAATCGTGGTTAATTGTAGCCCGTCACAGCTTGTGGACACGCTGACGTGCACACTTCCAGAATCTCAGCTGTGTCCTGCAGATCTGCAGAGCTGTGCCTCAGTAAACGCTGACTGGCGCTGATCTGGTAGCCAGGGTCAGGAGACTCAAACATAACTTGAACAAAGCTAGGACAGCTAGCTCTGACAGAGTTAACCAGTGCCCCCTAGTGCTTATCTGACACCTGTCTGAAAGACTGCGTATGAAGAGATGTTTTATGTGGACCTTTACAGAAGTACACACCACCCTTAACATTCTCTCTCTCTCTCATTTTCAGGTAGGGTTTACTACTTTAACCACATCACGAATGCGAGTCAATGGGAGCGTCCGACAGGTGAGGCCGGCTCGGGGGCTGTGGATAAAGTCCGCTGCTCTCACCTGCTGGTCAAACACAATCAGTCGCGCAGACCTTCATCCTGGAGAGAGGAGAACATCACACGCAGCAAAGAAGAGGCTCTGCAACTCATTCAGAGTAAGGGTGGGGTGCCTGTACTCTGTACACCTCTAGAGGGCAGCGTTTCTGCTCAGTTTAGGCCAGTGAAGGAACCACAAATGTCGATTTTCCACTGCAAGGGTCTGGCTCTAATCGAATCGACTCTGCATGACTTGGCTTGTCGTTTTCCACTGGCAGACTCCCCCGGTGACATTGCAAAACCCTGTCTTTAACAGGAATCGCTGGCTTTTCAAAAACTACAACAACGGCAGCGGAAAATTAGGCGCTGTTTACTCATCGTTTACTCATGTATTCGCATGTTGTTTTTATTTTTTGGGCTGAACATGGCTCCACGCTCAGTTCTCACAGATCAGTTACTGGTTGCACGTTCAGCGTTCACTGGAAATTTTCGTCAGCCACCGAACTATGGAGCATATAAACCTCTTCAAATCACCTGAAGATAAAGTTACAAGATGCCACTGTGAGAAGAAGAGAGTTTGTGCTGGATTTGAATTAGCTCTGTATTTCGTTGTAATTGACATGGCTCTGGCCAATCAGTGCTCTGCAGAGTTTACACCTCACCATTTAGTAACTACTCTGTACAGAGGGAGCTGGGACTGAAAACCTACACAGTTCCAGGGACCAGATTTGGCCAGTGGAAAAGCAAAAGAGCTGTGCCGAATCGAGTAGAGTCTTGTAGTTTTATGCAGTGGAAAAGAGCCAAAAGACTACTACAGGTGTCTAAATGCTACCACAGCTTTAGGAGATAGGAGGCAGCTCTAGAGCATAAAAGACACAGGTGATCAACAGGTTTGAAATGCTGTGATTCAACTGTGTGTGTATGTGTGTGTTTGTACAGAGTATATAGAACAAATAAAGTCAGGTGAGGAGGATTTTGAGACGTTGGCGTCTCGGTTCAGTGACTGCAGCTCAGCACGTAATGGAGGAGACCTCGGCATGTTCGGCAGAGGTAAAACGCATGCTACAGTTCTCTGTAAAATACCACAACACCCTGCATTTCATTACTGTACTGTATACTATTCTTCAAGTCCAAAATTAAGGAGACACCCATACAGGTGCTGGTCATAAAATTAGAATATTAGAGTGTGGCACCAGGTGTTTTCAATATTGAACCTAATTCTTATTTTCTGAGATACTGAATTTGGGGTTTTCATTAGTTGTCACTTATAATCATCAAATTAACAGAAAGAAACGCTTGAAATATATCAGCTTGTGTATAATGAATGAATATAATATACAAGTTTCACTTTTTGAATGGAATTATTGAAATAAATCAATTATTCGTGATATTCTAATTTTATGACCAGCACCTCTATATTTATTAAAAAAAAAAAAAAAAAAAAAGTGATCCAATTTTAGACACTAGATTTAAGTTAAGAGCAATGTTTCCCCCTGCCCCACAGTAAATTGTATCACCATTGTTTATATAGGTGTTTCTTTTTGGGATTAAGCTCCCTACAGTGCATTAGAGCACTCTACAGTGGAGTAGTCTAAAGTAAGATATGGCGCGCTACAGTGGAGCAGTCTACAGTAAGATACGGCGCTCTACAGTGGAGTAGTCTACAGTAAGATATGGCGCTCTACAGTGGAGTAGTCTACAGTAAGATACGGCGCTCTACAATAAAGACAGATCCCTGAACCTGCTGCAGTGACTTTAAGACACTGCTGTTTTTCCATCTGCAGATTCAGGGTGCTTTCCTGCAAAACAAACATGTACTCACTAAGATTTCATCAGCTCACACTGATTTTCAGCAATGAGAGCTACTCCAAAGAGCAACCAAACCCAGAGACCGCTCCATGTTTCACACCCTTGCATTTTGAAGATATTCTCTGACTGTGCTGCTGTATGGTGAGGCAGTAAATTTGCCATAGAGTTTACCACACCAACAGCAAAATATTCCAGTGGGTGTCTTGTGATACACAGCCATTAAAAAATGGGAACCCCTGCCTTAAAATTAATTACACTCCAACACAGTACAGCACAATGCCCTCTCAGAAAAAAAGTTATGGTAGAGGTCTGTTATTGTCACCAAAAGTGCAATGTAAATGTATCTTTAAAGGTACAGCAGTGGTGTTAAAGTCCAGTTGTGTTCCCTAAAGGTTCAGTGCATTCTCTTCTCCAGAAGGAGAGGGGGATATCTGTAATATTTCATTATACATCTGTGGAGAATAATTGAACACAATAAAAGTCCTGGAGATGAAACGGGGTGTGTGAGAGAGTGTATAGAGCCTGCAGTTCATACAGTCTCATACAGCATGGTATATGCTACTATTATGTATGTGTAAATGTGTTTGTGAAGTGATTCTGTTTTGTTTTGGGGCTGAAGAACTGCATTCCAGTGTGTGTTTGTTTATATAAATATACTGAGAATAACTACCTTAAACACTGGAGAAATGCAGAAATGTGAAAAGTCAAATTTGTTCTGCAGTTAACTTTACTTTAATTTGATGTGAGTTTGTTCTTTGTTCCAGGTCAGATGCAGAAGCCTTTTGAAGAAGCATCTTTTGCTCTGAAAATCGGAGACATGAGTGGCCCAGTGTTCACCGACTCCGGCGTCCACATTATCCTCCGCACAGGATAATCCCTCTCTTTCCCTCTTTTATTCATTCCTCTGTCTTCTCCTTAATATTCTTCTGCTCATATAACAGTCCCTGGACTCAACATCAAACACAAAAACTCCATTCTGACTTAAACATTCATAAAGACATGATAGAAATTTTGAAATTTTCCTGAAATGCCTTTAAAGCAATGTTGCCTCGCAGATGGGCCATTTGTCTAGGGTCCAAAACATTTAGACACTTGCTTGTATGGTAAAATGAACATCTACATCGGCCTCTTGCTTGATGATGTCATTTCTTACTTAGAAAATAATGACATCATCTGCCAGTGCCAAGGTGGTGTCTTTCCTTCATCTGACATTATGACATCATTCATTTGTACCATTAACTTCATCATTAAAACCTCAGAATGAAAATGAATGACCAATAAAGACAATAAATGTTGAAGCCATCTCTGTGTGGTTTATATAACTGTAATCTAAAACCGTAATACAACCTGTGGTCATCAATACTTTCCCTTTCATCATCTCAACATAGACACAAAATATGGAGGGTTTAATGACAGTGCCATAAACTGGATATTCATTTCCTGAAATCTTAACTCCAGGGTTTTATCAAAACGAACATGAATTTCAAGTTGATCAGCTCAGGTCAGAAAACGTTTGGGAGGGTAAGTAAAATGCTGATATTTCACAGTGGCGCAGCAGGTAGTGTCTCTGTCACAGCTCCAGGGTCCTGGAGGTTTTGGGTTCGAGTCCTGCTCCAGGTGACTGTCTGTGAGGAGTGTGGTGTTTTCTCCCTGTGTCTGCGTGGGGTTCCTCCGGGTGGTCCAGTTTCCTTCTACGGTCCAAAAAACACCTTGGAATGATGACTCAAAAGTGTCTGTAGGTGTGACTGTGTGTTCCCACCTTGCACCCAGTGATTCCTGGTAGGTCCTTAAATGGATAAGGGTTACAGAGAATGAATATTATTGTGTTTACAGCAACACGAAAAGCTTCAGTCTGTTACGAGCAGAAATGGGCCAAGAACCTCCACTTTGATAATGACTGAAATATTTAAAACCATTTCCACTAAAACAAAACAGGAAAATATACGGCTATTTGTTTATCTATGGCCCATGCAGTAAATAAAATTATTAAGGAATCTGGAGGACTTTTGGTGCATTAAAGGACCCAAGCCTGAGCTAAATAACTGACCTCTCAGCCCTCAGACAGCACTGCATCAGGAATCATAATTTATTAATTATAAATATAACCACATGGAAGTCAGGTTTTTTTGACAAACCTAATATCAAACACAATCAGATGTAATTACCTCTACAAGTGATATTTCCACTATATGGCATCAATTTCTATAGGCTCAGAGGTATGTGGGATGGGTCATAAAAAGTGGAGCTGTGTTGTGGCCAATATTTCAAACCTTTCTTTTAAGTAATGAACAAAGCTAGATTAGCTCTGGAAAATAATAAGAGGATCATCCACACTAATCTAAAATAAGTCTTTTATGGTTTGAGGTCTTGTCAAAGGTCAAAAGCCTCTGATGGCTTCTTTTATGCTCAGATGTACACATGACATCATATTCTGCCTTTATGATGTCTTCTGTCTTTTTCGGGGACGCCCATGCCCTCTGAAGAACAAACTGATCTTCTGTCCCATCGAGTCACCAACAAATTAGATTTGAACTTCCGTGTCTTCAGTCACTAAATATCTTTGTGTGGCTGTGAAATATAATGCTAGCATTGCGAAGAGGTAAATGCTTAAATCACTACAATCACATTTTTATTTAAAATATCTTATGAAATATAAACAGAATAGATACTGCTCATTTACATCATGGTGTAAGATTGGGATACTTTCATTCCTGTCTGTAATATTCTCAGTACTCCAGAGTGTTTCTGTAATATTCTCTACGCTCCAGAGTTTTTCTGTAATATTCTCATTGCTCCAGAGTCTTTCTGTAATATTCTCTATGCTCCAGTGTCTCTCTTTAATATTCTCTGTGCTCCAGAGTCTTTCTGTAATATTCTCTGTGCTCCAGAGTCTTTCTGTAATATTCTCTGCGCTTCAGAGTCTCTCTGTAATATTCTCTATGCTCCAGTGTCTCTCTGTAATATTCTCTGTGCTCCAGAGTCTCTCTGTAATATTATCTGTGCTCCAGAGTCTTTCTGTAATATTCTCTGTGCTCCAGAGTCTGTAATATTCTCAGTGCTCCAGAGTCTCTCTGTAATATTCTCTGTGCTCCAGTCTTTCTGTAATATTCTCTGTGCTCCAGAGTCTCTCTGTAATATTCTCTGCGCTTCAGAGTCTCTCTGTAATATTCTCTATGCTCCAGTGTCTCTCTGTAATATTCTCTGTGCTCCAGAGTCTCTCTGTAATATTATCTGTGCTCCAGAGTCTTTCTGTAATATTCTCTGTGCTCCAGAGTCTGTAATATTCTCAGTGCTCCAGAGTCCCTCTGTAATATTCTCTGCGCTCCAGAGTCTTTCTGTAATATTTTCTGTGCTTCAGAGTCTTTGTGTAATATTCTCAATGCACGAGAGTCTTTCTGTAATATTCTGTGTGCTCCCGAGTCTCTCTGTAATATTCTCTGTGCTCCAGAGTCTCTCTCTAATATTCTCTGCGCTCCAGAGTCTTTCTGTAATATTATCTGCGCTCCAGAGTCTTTCTGTAATATTCTCTGCGCTCCAAAGCCTCTCTATAATCTTTTCTGCGCTCCAGAGTCTTTCTGTGATATTCTCTGCGCTCCAGAGTTTTTCTGTAATATTCTCTGCGCTCCACAGTCTTTCTGTAAAATTCTCTGTGCTTCAGGCTTTCTGTAATATTCTCTGTGCCACAGAGTCTTTCTGTAATATTCTTTATGCTCCAGAGTCTTTCTGTAATATTCTCATTGCTCCAGAGTCTTTCTGTAATATTCTCTATGCTCCAGTGTCTCTCTTTAATATTCTCTGTGCTCCAGAGTCTTTCTGTAATATTCTCTGTGCTCCAGAGTCTTTCTGTAATATTCTCTGCGCTTCAGAGTCTCTCTGTAATATTCTCTATGCTCCAGTGTCTCTCTGAAATATTCTCTGTGCTCCAGAGTCTCTCTGTAATATTATCTGTGCTCCAGAGTCTTTCTGTAATATTCTCTGTGCTCCAGAGTCTGTAATATTCTCAGTGCTCCAGAGTCTCTCTGTAATATTCTCTGTGCTCCAGAGTCTGTAATATTCTCAGTGCTCCAGAGTCTCTCTGTAATATTCTCTATGCTCCAGTGTCTCTCTGTAATATTCTCTGTGCTCCAGAGTCTCTCTGTAATATTATCTGTGCTCCAGAGTCTTTCTGTAATATTCTCTGTGCTCCAGAGTCTGTAATATTCTCAGTGCTCCAGAGTCCCTCTGTAATATTCTCTGCGCTCCAGAGTCTTTCTGTAATATTTTCTGTGCTTCAGAGTCTTTGTGTAATATTCTCAATGCACGAGAGTCTTTCTGTAATATTCTGTGTGCTCCCGAGTCTCTCTGTAATATTCTCTGTGCTCCAGAGTCTCTCTCTAATATTCTCTGTGCTCCAGAGTCTTTCTGTAATATTATCTGCGCTCCAGAGTCTTTCTGTAATATATTCTCTGCGCTCCAAAGCCTCTCTATAATCTTTTCTGCGCTCCAGAGTCTTTCTGTGATATTCTCTGCGCTCCAGAGTTTTTCTGTAATATTCTCTGCGCTCCACAGTCTTTCTGTAAAATTCTCTGTGCTTCAGGCTTTCTGTAATATTCTCTGCGCTCCAGAGTCTTTCTGTAATATTTTCTGTGCTTCAGAGTCTTTGTGTAATATTCTCAATGCACGAGAGTCTTTCTGTAATATTCTGTGTGCTCCCGAGTCTCTCTGTAATATTCTCTGTGCTCCAGAGTCTCTCTCTAATATTCTCTGCGCTCCAGAGTCTTTCTGTAATATTATCTGCGCTCCAGAGTCTTTCTGTAATATTCTCTGCGCTCCAAAGCCTCTCTATAATCTTTTCTGCGCTCCAGAGTCTTTCTGTGATATTCTCTGCGCTCCAGAGTTTTTCTGTAATATTCTCTGCGCTCCACAGTCTTTCTGTAAAATTCTCTGTGCTTCAGGCTTTCTGTAATATTCTCTGTGCCACAGAGTCTTTCTGTAATATTCTTTATGCTCCAGAGTCTTTCTGTAATATTCTCATTGCTCCAGAGTCTTTCTGTAATATTCTCTATGCTCCAGTGTCTCTCTTTAATATTCTCTGTGCTCCAGAGTCTTTCTGTAATATTCTCTGTGCTCCAGAGTCTTTCTGTAATATTCTCTGCGCTTCAGAGTCTCTCTGTAATATTCTCTATGCTCCAGTGTCTCTCTGAAATATTCTCTGTGCTCCAGAGTCTCTCTGTAATATTATCTGTGCTCCAGAGTCTTTCTGTAATATTCTCTGTGCTCCAGAGTCTGTAATATTCTCAGTGCTCCAGAGTCTCTCTGTAATATTCTCTGTGCTCCAGAGTCTGTAATATTCTCAGTGCTCCAGAGTCTCTCTGTAATATTCTCTATGCTCCAGTGTCTCTCTGTAATATTCTCTGTGCTCCAGAGTCTCTCTGTAATATTATCTGTGCTCCAGAGTCTTTCTGTAATATTCTCTGTGCTCCAGAGTCTGTAATATTCTCAGTGCTCCAGAGTCCCTCTGTAATATTCTCTGCGCTCCAGAGTCTTTCTGTAATATTTTCTGTGCTTCAGAGTCTTTGTGTAATATTCTCAATGCACGAGAGTCTTTCTGTAATATTCTGTGTGCTCCCGAGTCTCTCTGTAATATTCTCTGTGCTCCAGAGTCTCTCTCTAATATTCTCTGTGCTCCAGAGTCTTTCTGTAATATTATCTGCGCTCCAGAGTCTTTCTGTAAAATTCTCTGTGCTTCAGGCTTTCTGTAATATTCTCTGTGCCACAGAGTCTTTCTGTAATATTCTTTATGCTCCAGAGTCTTTCTGTAATATTCTCATTGCTCCAGAGTCTTTCTGTAATATTCTCTATGCTCCAGTGTCTCTCTTTAATATTCTCTGTGCTCCAGAGTCTTTCTGTAATATTCTCTGTGCTCCAGAGTCTTTCTGTAATATTCTCTGCGCTTCAGAGTCTCTCTGTAATATTCTCTATGCTCCAGTGTCTCTCTGAAATATTCTCTGTGCTCCAGAGTCTCTCTGTAATATTATCTGTGCTCCAGAGTCTCTCTGTAATATTATCTGTGCTCCAGAGTCTTTCTGTAATATTCTCTGTGCTCCAGAGTCTGTAATATTCTCAGTGCTCCAGAGTCTCTCTGTAATATTCTCTGTGCTCCAGAGTCTGTAATATTCTCAGTGCTCCAGAGTCTCTCTGTAATATTCTCTATGCTCCAGTGTCTCTCTGTAATATTCTCTGTGCTCCAGAGTCTCTCTGTAATATTATCTGTGCTCCAGAGTCTTTCTGTAATATTCTCTGTGCTCCAGAGTCTCTCTCTAATATTCTATGCGCTCCAGAGTCTTTCTGTAATATTATCTGCGCTCCAGAGTCTTTCTGTAATATTCTCTGCGCTCCAAAGCCTCTCTATAATCTTTTCTGCGCTCCAGAGTCTTTCTGTGATATTCTCTGCGCTCCAGAGTTTTTCTGTAATATTCTCTGCGCTCCACAGTCTTTCTGTAAAATTCTCTGTGCTTCAGGCTTTCTGTAATATTCTCTGTGCCACAGAGTCTTTCTGTAATATTCTCATTACTCCAGAGTCTTTCTGTAATATTCTCTATGCTCCAGTGTCTCTCTTTAATATTCTCTGTGCTCCAGAGTCTTTCTGTAATATTCTCTGTGCTCCAGAGTCTTTCTGTAATATTCTCTGCGCTTCAGAGTCTCTCTGTAATATTCTCTATGCTCCAGTGTCTCTCTGAAATATTCTCTGTGCTCCAGAGTCTCTCTGTAATATTATCTGTGCTCCAGAGTCTTTCTGTAATATTCTCTGTGCTCCAGAGTCTGTAATATTCTCAGTGCTCCAGAGTCTCTCTGTAATATTCTCTGTGCTCCAGAGTCTGTAATATTCTCAGTGCTCCAGAGTCTCTCTGTAATATTCTCTATGCTCCAGTGTCTCTCTGTAATATTCTCTGTGCCCCGGAGTCTTTCTGTAATATTCTCTGAGCTCCAGAGTCTTTCTGTAATATTCTCTGTGCTCCACAGTCTTTCTGTAATATTCTCTGTGCTCCAGTCTTTCTGTAATATTCTCTGTGCCACACAGTCTTTCTGTAAAATTCTTTATGCTCCACAGTCTTTCTGTAATATTCTCTGCGCTCCAGAATCTTTCTGTAATATTCTCTGTGCTCCAGTCTTTCTGTAATATTCTCTGTGCCACAGACTCTCTCTGTAATATTCTCTGTGCTCCAGTCTTTCTGTAATATTCTCTGTGCCCCGGAGTCTGTCTGTGATATTCTCTGCGCTCCAGAGTCTTTCTGTAATATTCTCTGCGCTCCACAGTCTTTCTGTAAAATTCTCTGTGCTTCAGGCTTTCCGTAATAGTCTCTGTGCCACAGAGTCTTTCTGTAATATTCTTTGTGCTCCAGAGTCTTTCTTTAATATTCTCTGTGCTACAGAGTCTTTCTGTAATATTCTCTGTGCCCCGGAGTCTTTCTGTAATATTCTCTGAGCTCCAGAGTCTTTCTGTAATATTCTCTGTGCTCCACAGTCTTTCTGTAATATTCTCTGTGCTCCAGTCTTTCTGTAATATTCTCTGTGCCCTGGAGTCTTTCTGCAATATTCTCTGCGCTCCACAGTTTTTCTGTAATATTCTCTGCGCTCCAGAGTCTTTCTGTAATATTCTCTGTGCCCTGGAGTCTTTCTGCAATATTCTCTGCACTCCAGAGTTTTTCTGTAATATTCTCTGCGCTCCAGAGTCTTTGTGTAATATTCTCAATGCACGAGAGTCTTTCTGTAATATTCTCTGTGCTCCAGAGTCTGTCTGTGATATTCTCTGTGCCACAGACTCTCTCTGTAATATTCTCTGTGCTCCAGTCTTTCTGTAATATTCTCTGTGCCCCGGAGTCTGTCTGTGATATTCTCTGCGCTCCAGAGTTTTTCTGTAATATTCTCTGCGCTCCACAGTCTTTCTGTAAAACTCTTTGTGCTTCAGGCTTTCTGTAATAGTCTCTGTGCCACAGAGTCTGTCTGTAATATTCTTTGTGCTCCAGAGTCTTTCTGTAATATTCTCTGTGCTCCAATCTTTCTGTAATATTCTCTGTGCCACAGAGTCTTTCTGTATTATTCTCTGTGCTCCAGAGTCTTTCTGAAATATTCTCTGTGCTCCAGAGTTTCTGTAATATTCTCTGTGCTCCAGTCTTTCTGTAATATTCTCTGTGCCACACAGTCTTTCTGTAAAATTCTTTATGCTCCAGAGTCTTTCTGTAATATTCTCTGTGCTCCAGAATCTTTCTGTAATATTCTCTGTGCTCCAGTCTTTCTGTAATATTCTCTGTGCCACAGACTCTCTCTGTAATATTCTCTGTGCCCCGGAGTCTGTCTGTGATATTCTCTGCGCTCCAGAGTCTTTCTGTAATATTCTCTGCGCTCCACAGTCTTTCTGTAAAATTCTCTGTGCTTCAGGCTTTCCGTAATAGTCTCTGTGCCACAGAGTCTTTCTGTAATATTCTTTGTGCTCTAGAGTCTTTCTTTAATTTTCTCTGTGCTCCAGAGTCTTTCTGTAATATTCTCTGTGCCCCGGAGTCTTTCTGTAATATTCTCTGAGCTCCAGAGTCTTTCTGTAATATTCTCTGTGCTCCAGAGTCTTTCTGTAATATTCTCTGTGCTCCAGTCTTTCTGTAATATTCTCTGTGCCCTGGAGTCTTTCTGCAATATTCTCTGCGCTCCACAGTTTTTCTGTAATATTCTCTGCGCTCCAGAGTCTTTCTGTAATATTCTCTGTGCCCTGGAGTCTTTCTGCAATATTCTCTGCACTCCAGAGTTTTCTGTAATATTCTCTGCGCTCCAGAGTCTTTGTGTAATATTCTCAATGCACGAGAGTCTTTCTGTAATATTCTCTGTGCCCCAGAGTCTGTCTGTGATATTCTCTGTGCCACAGACTCTCTCTGTAATATTCTCTGTGCTCCAGTCTTTCTGTAATATTCTCTGTGCCCCAGAGTCTGTCTGTGATATTCTCTGCGCTCCAGAGTTTTTCTGTAATATTCTCTGCGCTCCACAGTCTTTCTGTAAAATTCTCTGTGCTTCAGGCTTTCTGTAATAGTCTCTGTGCCACAGAGTCTGTCTGTAATATTCTTTGTGCTCCAGAGTCTTTCTGTAATATTCTCTGTGCTCCAGTCTTTCTGTAAAATTCTCTGTGCCCTGGAGTCTTTCTGCAATATTCTCTGCGCTCCACAGTTTTTCTGTAATATTCTCTGTGCTTCAGAGTCTTTCTGTAATATTCTCTGTGCCCTGGAGTCTTTCTGCAATATTCTCTGCGCTCCAGAGTTTTTCTGTAATATTCTCTGTGCCCATGAGTCTTTCTGTAATAATCTCTGTGCCCCAGAGTCTTTCTATAATAGTCTCTGTGCTCCAGAGTCTTTCTGTAATATTCTCAGTGCTCCAGAGTCTTTCTGTAGTATTCTCTGTGCTCCAGTCTTTCTGTAATATTCTCTGTGCCACAGACTCTCTCTGTAATATTCTCTGTGCTCCAGTCTTTCTGTAATATTCTCTGTGCCCTGGAGTCTGTCTGTGATATTCTCTGCGCTCCAGAGTCTTTCTGTAATATTCTCTGCGCTCCACAGTCTTTCTGTAAAATTCTCTGTGCTTCAGGCTTTCCGTAATAGTCTCTGTGCCAGAGAGTCTTTCTGTAATATTCTTTGTGCTCCAGAGTCTTTCTGTAATATTCTTTGTGCTCCAGAGTCTTTCTGTAATATTCTCTGTGCCCCGGAGTCTTTCTGTAATATTCTTTATGCTCCAGAGTCTTTCTGTAATATTCTCTGCGCTCCACAGTTTTTCTGTAATATTCTCTGCGCTCCAGAGTCTTTCTGTAATATTCTCTGTGCCCTGGAGTCTTTCTGCAATATTCTCTGCACTCCAGAGTTTTTCTGTAATATTCTCTGCGCTCCAGAGTCTTTGTGTAATATTCTCAATGCACGAGAGTCTTTCTGTAATATTCTCTGTGCTCCAGAGTCTGTCTGTGATATTCTCTGTGCCACAGACTCTCTCTGTAATATTCTCTGTGCTCCAGAGTCTTTCTGTAATATTCTCTGCGCCCCAGAGTTTTTCTGTAATATTCTCTGCGCTCCAGAGTCTTTCTGTAATATTCTCTGTGCTCCAGTCTTTCTGTAATATTCTCTGTGCTCCAGTCTTTCTGTAATATTCTCTGTGCCACAGAGTCTTTCTGTAATATTCTTTATGCTCCAGAGTCTTTCTGTAATATTCTCTGTGCTCCAGTCTTTCTGTAATATTCTCTGTGCCACAGACTCTCTCTGTAATATTCTCTGTGCTCCAGAGCCTTTCTGTAATATTCTCTGTGCCCTGGAGTCTGTCTGTGATATTCTCTGCGCTCCAAAGTTTTTTTGTAATATTCTCTGCGCTCCACAGTCTTTCTGTAAAATTCTCTGTGCTTCAGGCTTTCTGTAACAGTCTCTGTGCCACAGAGTCTGTCTGTAATATTCTTTGTGCTCCAGAGTCTTTCTGTAATATTCTCTGTGCTCCAATCTTTCTGTAATATTCTCTGTGCCACAGAGTCTTTCTGTATTATTCTCTGTGCTCCAGAGTTTCTGTAATATTCTCTGTGCTCCAGTCTTTCTGTAATATTCTCTGTGCCACACAGTCTTTCTGTAAAATTCTTTATGCTCCACAGTCTTTCTGTAATATTCTCTGCGCTCCAGAATCTTTCTGTAATATTCTCTGTGCTCCAGTCTTTCTGTAATATTCTCTGTGCCACAGACTCTCTCTGTAATATTCTCTGTGCTCCAGTCTTTCTGTAATATTCTCTGTGCCCCGGAGTCTGTCTGTGATATTCTCTGCGCTCCAGAGTCTTTCTGTAATATTCTCTGCGCTCCACAGTCTTTCTGTAAAATTCTCTGTGCTTCAGGCTTTCCGTAATAGTCTCTGTGCCACAGAGTCTTTCTGTAATATTCTTTGTGCTCCAGAGTCTTTCTTTAATATTCTCTGTGCTACAGAGTCTTTCTGTAATATTCTCTGTGCCCCGGAGTCTTTCTGTAATATTCTCTGAGCTCCAGAGTCTTTCTGTAATATTCTCTGTGCTCCACAGTCTTTCTGTAATATTCTCTGTGCTCCAGTCTTTCTGTAATATTCTCTGTGCCCTGGAGTCTTTCTGCAATATTCTCTGCGCTCCACAGTTTTTCTGTAATATTCTCTGCGCTCCAGAGTCTTTCTGTAATATTCTCTGTGCCCTGGAGTCTTTCTGCAATATTCTCTGCACTCCAGAGTTTTTCTGTAATATTCTCTGCGCTCCAGAGTCTTTGTGTAATATTCTCAATGCACGAGAGTCTTTCTGTAATATTCTCTGTGCTCCAGAGTCTGTCTGTGATATTCTCTGTGCCACAGACTCTCTCTGTAATATTCTCTGTGCTCCAGTCTTTCTGTAATATTCTCTGTGCCCCGGAGTCTGTCTGTGATATTCTCTGCGCTCCAGAGTTTTTCTGTAATATTCTCTGCGCTCCACAGTCTTTCTGTAAAATTCTTTGTGCTTCAGGCTTTCTGTAATAGTCTCTGTGCCACAGAGTCTGTCTGTAATATTCTTTGTGCTCCAGAGTCTTTCTGTAATATTCTCTGTGCTCCAATCTTTCTGTAATATTCTCTGTGCCACAGAGTCTTTCTGTATTATTCTCTGTGCTCCAGAGTCTTTCTGAAATATTCTCTGTGCTCCAGAGTTTCTGTAATATTCTCTGTGCTCCAGTCTTTCTGTAATATTCTCTGTGCCACACAGTCTTTCTGTAAAATTCTTTATGCTCCAGAGTCTTTCTGTAATATTCTCTGTGCTCCAGAATCTTTCTGTAATATTCTCTGTGCTCCAGTCTTTCTGTAATATTCTCTGTGCCACAGACTCTCTCTGTAATATTCTCTGTGCCCCGGAGTCTGTCTGTGATATTCTCTGCGCTCCAGAGTCTTTCTGTAATATTCTCTGCGCTCCACAGTCTTTCTGTAAAATTCTCTGTGCTTCAGGCTTTCCGTAATAGTCTCTGTGCCACAGAGTCTTTCTGTAATATTCTTTGTGCTCTAGAGTCTTTCTTTAATTTTCTCTGTGCTCCAGAGTCTTTCTGTAATATTCTCTGTGCCCCGGAGTCTTTCTGTAATATTCTCTGAGCTCCAGAGTCTTTCTGTAATATTCTCTGTGCTCCAGAGTCTTTCTGTAATATTCTCTGTGCTCCAGTCTTTCTGTAATATTCTCTGTGCCCTGGAGTCTTTCTGCAATATTCTCTGCGCTCCACAGTTTTTCTGTAATATTCTCTGCGCTCCAGAGTCTTTCTGTAATATTCTCTGTGCCCTGGAGTCTTTCTGCAATATTCTCTGCACTCCAGAGTTTTCTGTAATATTCTCTGCGCTCCAGAGTCTTTGTGTAATATTCTCAATGCACGAGAGTCTTTCTGTAATATTCTCTGTGCCCCAGAGTCTGTCTGTGATATTCTCTGTGCCACAGACTCTCTCTGTAATATTCTCTGTGCTCCAGTCTTTCTGTAATATTCTCTGTGCCCCAGAGTCTGTCTGTGATATTCTCTGCGCTCCAGAGTTTTTCTGTAATATTCTCTGCGCTCCACAGTCTTTCTGTAAAATTCTCTGTGCTTCAGGCTTTCTGTAATAGTCTCTGTGCCACAGAGTCTGTCTGTAATATTCTTTGTGCTCCAGAGTCTTTCTGTAATATTCTCTGTGCTCCAGTCTTTCTGTAAAATTCTCTGTGCCCTGGAGTCTTTCTGCAATATTCTCTGCGCTCCACAGTTTTTCTGTAATATTCTCTGTGCTTCAGAGTCTTTCTGTAATATTCTCTGTGCCCTGGAGTCTTTCTGCAATATTCTCTGCGCTCCAGAGTTTTTCTGTAATATTCTCTGTGCCCATGAGTCTTTCTGTAATAATCTCTGTGCCCCAGAGTCTTTCTATAATAGTCTCTGTGCTCCAGAGTCTTTCTGTAATATTCTCAGTGCTCCAGAGTCTTTCTGTAGTATTCTCTGTGCTCCAGAGTCTCTCTGTAAAATTCTCAGTGCTCCAGAGTCTCTCTGTAATATTCTCTGTGCTCCAGAGTTGTTGTTTTAGTTCTTGAAGCAGTAGACCTATGTTCTCTGAAGTGATGGACAGTTACAGAGTGGTGTTTGTGATTTATTAAATCACATTATTGTCTACAGCAATGTCCTGTTATTATTATTATCCTATTAGTGTAAATCTTTTTCAGAGTTGCTGCAGAAAAGACAGACAAACCTCTGATTAACATTATTCATTAGTAAAGAAATGTTTTATGAAAATGTACTTTAAGTTTTGGACACAAACTGCATTTCCTCTTTTCACTAGTTTCCAATACAGAGATCAAATAGCGAGCATCTGTTGACAGTACATCTTAAACTTGATATCCACTTCCTGGACTCATGTTGAGATCAAAAGTCTGAGGTTTTTGTGAAAATCCAGATGTAATTCAAGTGTTCAAATTTCCCTTTGACTCGTATGACACTCAATCAGATAAACCATAATTAATTATATCCTGACAAAAAAATACACTTTTAGTGTTTGTCCTTTTACTCTTGGTGTTTGATGTTATGCCTATTTTCATGAATTTTACTTTAAAGTATTGGGCATAATGAAAGGCCTCAATTGTTCGATTCATATTCCCGTCTAAAATGATTCCTTTTTTCCGTCATAAGATTTTTGTGAGGAGTTGATAGTTGCGTAAGAACTGGGTGAACACATGAGTTTCTTTAGGGTGTTTGGGTTTAGTGTTCCTAGTTAATAATCTATTAAAAAATTTATTGTTCGTACTCTCAGTTTTTAGGGCTTTTACTCTTCATAGTCCCAGGTTTAGGGATTTTCCTCTTGGTAGTCCTAGCATTTAGGACCTTATTTGATGTACCCCCAGTCTTTAGGGTTGTGTTTGTGGTAGTGGTAGACTTTAGGCCTCTTACTGTTGGTATTACTAGATATTGTATTCTTTTAGTCTGGGTAGTGCTGGTCTTAAGACCTCTAAATCATAGATGTTCTAGTCTCTAGGGCCTTAACCCATCGTATCCCTAATCTTTAGGGCTTTTAATCTTATTAAATCGATAGTGCTCATCTTTTCCATGTTTCACACCCTTGCATTTTGAAGATTTAACTCTGACTGTGCTGCTGTATGGTGAGGCAGTAAATTTGCCATAGAGTTTACCACACCAACAGCAACATATTCCAGTGGGTGTCTTGTGATACACAGCCATTAAAAAATGGGAACCCCTGCCTTAAAATTAATTACACTCGAACACAGTACAGCACAATGCCCTCTCAGAAAAAAAGTTATGGTAGAGGTCTGTTATTGTCACCAAAAGTGCAATGTAAATGTATCTTTAAAGGTACAGCAGTGGTGTTAAAGTCCAGTTGTGTTCCCTAAAGGTTCAGTGCATTCTCTTCTCCAGAAGGAGAGGGGGATATCTGTAATATTTCATTATACATCTGTGGAGAATAATTGAACACAATAAAAGTCCTGGAGATGAAACGGGGTGTGTGAGAGAGTGTATAGAGCCTGCAGTTCATACAGTCTCATACAGCATGGTATATGCTACTATTATGTATGTGTAAATGTGTTTGTGAAGTGATTCTGTTTTGTTTTGGGGCAGAAGAACTGCATTCCAGTGTGTGTTTGTTTATGTAAATATACTGAGAATAACTACCTTAAACACTGGAGAAATGCAGAAATGTGAAAAATCAAATTTGTTCTGCAGTTAACTTTACTTTAATTTGATGTGAGTTTGTTCTTTGTTCCAGGTCAGATGCAGAAGCCTTTTGAAGAAGCATCTTTTGCTCTGAAAATCGGAGACATGAGTGGCCCAGTGTTCACCGACTCCGGCGTCCACATTATCCTCCGCACAGGATAATCCCTCTCTTTCCCTCTTTTATTCATTCCTCTGTCTTCTCCTTAATATTCTTCTGCTCATATAACAGTCCCTGGACTCAACATCAAACACAAAAACTCCATTCTGACTTAAACATTCATAAAGACATGATAGAAATTTTGAAATTTTCCTGAAATGCCTTTAAAGCAATGTTGCCTCGCAGATGGGCCATTTGTCTAGGGTCCAAAACATTTAGACACTTGCTTGTATGGTAAAATGAACATCTACATCGGCCTCTTGCTTGATGATGTCATTTCTTACTTAGAAAATAATGACATCATCTGCCAGTGCCAAGGTGGTGTCTTTCCTTCATCTGACATTATGACATCATACATTTGTACCATTAACTTCATCATTAAAACCTCAGAATGAAAATGAATGACCAATAAAGACAATAAATGTTGAGGCCATCTCTGTGTGGTTTATATAACTGTAATCTAAAACTGTAATACAACCTGTGGTCATCAATACTTTCCCTTTCATCATCTCAACATAGACACAAAATATGGAGGGTTTAATGACAGTGCCATAAACTGGATATTCATTTCCTGAAATCTTAACTCCAGGGTTTTATCAAAACGAACATGAATTTCAAGTTGATCAGCTCAGGTCAGAAAACGTTTGGGAGGGTAAGTAAAATGCTGATATTTCACAGTGGCGCAGCAGGTAGTGTCTCTGTCACAGCTCCAGGGTCCTGGAGGTTTTGGGTTCGAGTCCTGCTCCAGGTGACTGTCTGTGAGGAGTGTGGTGTTTTCTCCCTGTGTCTGCGTGGGGTTCCTCCGGGTGGTCCAGTTTCCTTCTACGGTCCAAAAAACACCTTGGAATGATGACTCAAAAGTGTCTGTAGGTGTGACTGTGTGTTCCCACCTTGCACCCAGTGATTCCTGGTAGGTCCTTAAATGGATAAGGGTTACAGAGAATGAATATTATTGTGTTTACAGCAACACGAAAAGCTTCAGTCTGTTACGAGCAGAAATGGGCCAAGAACCTCCACTTTGATAATGACTGAAATATTTAAAACCATTTCCACTAAAACAAAACAGGAAAATATACGGCTATTTGTTTATCTATGGCCCATGCAGTAAATAAAATTATTAAGGAATCTGGAGGACTTTTGGTGCATTAAAGGACCCAAGCCTGAGCTAAATAACTGACCTCTCAGCCCTCAGACAGCACTGCATCAGGAATCATAATTTATTAATTATAAATATAACCACATGGAAGTCAGGTTTTTTTGACAAACCTAATATCAAACACAATCAGATGTAATTACCTCTACAAGTGATATTTCCACTATATGGCATCAATTTCTATAGGCTCAGAGGTATGTGGGATGGGTCATAAAAAGTGGAGCTGTGTTGTGGCCAATATTTCAAACCTTTCTTTTAAGTAATGAACAAAGCTAGATTAGCTCTGGAAAATAATAAGAGGATCATCCACACTAATCTAAAATAAGTCTTTTATGGTTTGAGGTCTTGTCAAAGGTCAAAAGCCTCTGATGGCTTCTTTTATGCTCAGATGTACACATGACATCATATTCTGCCTTTATGATGTCTTCTGTCTTTTTCGGGGACGCCCATGCCCTCTGAAGAACAAACTGATCTTCTGTCCCATCGAGTCACCAACAAATTAGATTTGAACTTCCGTGTCTTCAGTCACTAAATATCTTTGTGTGGCTGTGAAATATAATGCTAGCATTGCGAAGAGGTAAATGCTTAAATCACTACAATCACATTTTTATTTAAAATATCTTATGAAATATAAACAGAATAGATACTGCTCATTTACATCATGGTGTAAGATTGGGATACTTTCATTCCTGTCTGTAATATTCTCAGTACTCCAGAGTGTTTCTGTAATATTCTCTACGCTCCAGAGTCTTTCTGTAATATTCTTTATGCTCCAGAGTCTTTCTGTAATATTCTCTGCGCCCCAGAGTTTTTCTGTAATATTCTCTGCGCTCCAGAGTCTTTCTGTAATATTCTCTGTGCTCCAGTCTTTCTGTAATATTCTCTGTGCTCCAGTCTTTCTGTAATATTCTCTGTGCCACAGAGTCTTTCTGTAATATTCTTTATGCTCCAGAGTCTTTCTGTAATATTCTCTGTGCTCCAGTCTTTCTGTAATATTCTCTGTGCCACAGACTCTCTCTGTAATATTCTCTGTGCTCCAGTCTTTCTGTAATATTCTCTGTGCCCCGGAGTCTGTCTGTGATATTCTCTGCGCTCCAAAGTTTTTCTGTAATATTCTCTGCGCTCCAGAGTCTTTCTGTAAAATTCTCTGTGCTTCAGGCTTTCTGTAATAGTCTCTGTGCCACAGAGTCTGTCTGTAATATTCTTTGTGCTCCAGAGTCTTTCTGTAATATTCTCTGTGCTCCAATCTTTCTGTAATATTCTCTGTGCCCTGGAGTCTTTCTGCAATATTCTCTGCGCTCCACAGTTTTTCTGTAATATTCTCTGCGCTCCAGAGTCTTTCTGTAATATTCTCTGTGCCCTGGATTCTTTCTGCAATATTCTCTGCACTCCAGAGTTTTTCTGTAATATTCTCTGCGCTCCAGAGTCTTTGTGTAAAATTCTCTGTGCTTCAGGCTTTCTGTAATAGTCTCTGTGCCACAGAGTCTGTCTGTAATATTCTTTGTGCTCCAGAGTCTTTCTGTAATATTCTCTGTGCTCCAATCTTTCTGTAATATTCTCTGTGCCCTGGAGTCTTTCTGCAATATTCTCTGCGCTCCACAGTTTTTCTGTAATATTCTCTGCGCTCCAGAGTCTTTCTGTAATATTCTCTGTGCCCTGGATTCTTTCTGCAATATTCTCTGCACTCCAGAGTTTTTCTGTAATATTCTCTGCGCTCCAGAGTCTTTGTGTAATATTCTCAATGCACGAGAGTCTTTCTGTAATATTCTCTGTGCCCCAGAGTCTGTCTGTGATATTCTCTGTGCCACAGACTCTCTCTGTAATATTCTCTGTGCTCCAGTCTTTCTGTAATATTCTCTGTGCCCCGGAGTCTGTCTGTGATATTCTCTGCGCTCCAGAGTTTTTCTGTAATATTCTCTGCGCTCCACAGTCTTTATGTAAAATTCTCTGTGCTTCAGGCTTTCTGTAATAGTCTCTGTGCCACAGAGTCTGTCTGTAATATTCTTTGTGCTCCAGAGTCTTTCTGTAATATTCTCTGTGCTCCAATCTTTCTGTAATATTCTCTGTGCCACAGAGTCTTTCTGTATTATTCTCTGTGCTCCAGAGTCTTTCTGAAATATTCTCTGTGCTCCAGAGTTTCTGTAATATTCTCTGTGCTCCAGTCTTTCTGTAATATTCTTTGTGCCACACAGTCTTTCTGTAAAATTCTTTATGCTCCAGAGTCTTTCTGTAATATTCTCTGTGCTCCAGAATCTTTCTGTAATATTCTCTGTGCTCCAGTCTTTCTGTAATATTCTCTGTGCCACAGACTCTCTCTGTAATATTCTCTGTGCTCCAGTCTTTCTGTAATATTCTCTGTGCCCCGGAGTCTGTCTGTGATATTCTCTGCGCTCCAAAGTTTTTCTGTAATATTCTCTGCGCTCCACAGTCTTTCTGTAAAATTCTCTGTGCTTCAGGCTTTCTGTAAAAGTCTCTGTGCCACAGAGTCTTTCTGTAATATTCTTTGTGCTCCAGAGTCTTTCTGTAATATTCTTTATGCCCCAGAGTTTTTCTGTAATATTCTCTGCGCTCCAGAGTCTTTCTGTAATATTCTCTGTGCTCCAGTCTTTCTGTAATATTCTCTGTGCCACAGACTCTCTCTGTAATATTCTCTGTGCTCCAGTCTTTCTGTAATATTCTCTGTGCCCCAGAGTCTGTCTGTGATATTCTCTGCGCTCCAGAGTTTTTCTGTAATATTCTCTGCGCTCCACAGTCTTTCTGTAAAATTCTTTGTGCTTCAGGCTTTCTGTAATAGTCTCTGTGCCACAGAGTCTGTCTGTAATATTCTTTGTGCTCCAGAGTCTTTCTGTAATATTCTCTGTGCTCCAATCTTTCTGTAATATTCTCTGTGCCACAGAGTCTTTCTGTAATATTCTCTGTGCTCCAGAGTCTTTCTGAAATATTCTCTGTGCTCCAGAGTTTCTGTAATATTCTCTGTGCTCCAGTCTTTCTGTAATATTCTCTGTGCCACAGACTCTCTCTGTAATATTCTCTGTGCTCCAGTCTTTCTGTAATATTCTCTGTGCCCTGGAGTCTGTCTGTGATATTCTCTGCGCTCCAGAGTCTTTCTGTAATATTCTCTGCGCTCCACAGTCTTTCTGTAAAATTCTCTGTGCTTCAGGCTTTCCGTAATAGTCTCTGTGCCAGAGAGTCTTTCTGTAATATTCTTTGTGCTCCAGAGTCTTTCTGTAATATTCTTTGTGCTCCAGAGTCTTTCTGTAATATTCTCTGTGCCCCGGAGTCTTTCTGTAATATTCTTTATGCTCCAGAGTCTTTCTGTAATATTCTCTGCGCTCCACAGTTTTTCTGTAATATTCTCTGCGCTCCAGAGTCTTTCTGTAATATTCTCTGTGCCCTGGAGTCTTTCTGCAATATTCTCTGCACTCCAGAGTCTTTCTGTAATATTCTCTGTGCTCCAGTCTTTCTGTAATATTCTCTGCGCTCCAGAATCTTTCTGTAATATTCTCTGTGCTCCAGTCTTTCTGTAATATTCTCTGTGCCACAGACTCTCTCTGTAATATTCTCTGTGCTCCAGTCTTTCTGTAATATTCTCTGTGCCCCGGAGTCTGTCTGTGATATTCTCTGCGCTCCAGAGTCTTTCTGTAATATTCTCTGCGCTCCACAGTCTTTCTGTAAAATTCTCTGTGCTTCAGGCTTTCCGTAATAGTCTCTGTGCCACAGAGTCTTTCTGTAATATTCTTTGTGCTCCAGAGTCTTTCTTTAATATTCTCTGTGCTACAGAGTCTTTCTGTAATATTCTCTGTG